>NC_048302.1:53892805-53906703 GCF_013100865.1 Trachemys scripta elegans
TATATATATATATATATATATATAAAAAAACACATGATAACTAATCTCAGTTAAAACAATCTTTGAGTGATGAGAAGAGGGATAATTTATGTATCTACCCTAATTACGGATAGCAACCTTCATTTATGGTATGTATGTAAAATATGCATTCTTTTTTCTTATTATAATCCTTTCAGTCTTAATGAACATTCTGCAATCAGTTACACTTAGGTAAATTCAGAGAATGAAATTGTACATTTCAATGGGGTCTTCTTCAGATTTTCCCCATGTGATAGATGCTGGGCCCGAGGCAACCCCCACTGAAGTCAATCAGGCCCATAGATCCAATGGGAGATTCTCACACAGAGAACTCTGTAGGACTGGGCCCTAAGTATTTTAAATGGCAATGAAGAGGAAGCTGACCCGTAAACATATCGTCCATCCTACCTACCTACCCACATACTCATTCCTATTCAAAAGACCAGGTCTTAAACAAAAATGGAGCATGCACTTTTTTGTGCAACAGGACAGTTTAATTCTTATACAGGAGTTCTTTTCAAAATTAATCAATCTGGTGTATATGTATATATTAATAGTGTATAGATAGCTGTATTTTTCCGAGTATCAGCTGATTAGTAGTTCATAATTAAAAAATGACTCAAGCAAAATTTCCATGTAGCTTTCATGGGAAAAGAGTCAGCATTAAAGAATGTTCTGATATTTTCAGAATGCTTAAGAGAGAAATGTAGAGGCAAAATGGCAGGCTTGGTTCCATATGGATTCCTCCCAAGTTCACCAATTCCAAAGAAAATTCCATTGGAAATGATTCATGTCAGAAATGCAAGTGGATGCCTTGGACAAATCGCTTTTTGTACCATGGTTTGTTTTGCAGTGACAGTGAGGAGCTCTCGGGATTTCATGGGCTTTTTGCTTCAAGCTCGCAGGGTATCTAATGATCAAGTTGCTGGCACTTTTGTTTTCATTCCTCCGGGTTCCAAACTGCTGACTTGTTTTGAAGATGGCGATTCTGTAACCCATTCTGACAAGTCACTGAAGAGAAACCTGTCATTTGTGTGGAAGGCACCTGCCCAGCCCATTGGAGACATCAAGTTCTTGTAAGAATATGTGGGTCCTAACCCTAGTTCATATCTATGGAAAGTCCCGATGCCCTTACAGTTTGCCATGTTCAATGGGGGAGGGGCAGGGAACAGTGTTTAGATATTGCTTGAGATTCACCAAATATTGGAGTAATTTCTGAGCTGCTGTAAATTGTCATAGATTCATTGTCTTCAGTGGCAATTTACAGCAGCTGAGGATCTGCTCCTTTGTATTTACATGGTCAGCTTTCCCCTACTATTAAACAAATCTGCAGATGGAAAACAGCCTAAATACTTTGGAAATCAGTAGCCCTGTATACGATTTCACTGATTTTTATTTACCTCCTTTAAAAAGTTAAATATAAATAGAATTGTTCACAGAATAAGTTATTGGCTTGCATCAGATAGTAACAGAGAGGACACTAGATATCCAAGATCAGATAATATAGCTCAGTTTAGGCAGTATAAGTTATGAGTTACACCAATACATATTGCACCCAAAAATACAGTCATTAAAAGAATCTTAAAGTTGCAAAGTGAAACACTCCAGAATTAGGAAATGGCAGCTGACCCGGGGCTGCCACAGGTGTTTAATTGCTGTGTAGCCACACCCCAAGAGACACAGGACTCCTAGGTTCAATCCCAGGTTCTGTAGGAGAGTGTTTTTTAGTAGTTATAGACCTTTCTTGTCTGTCCTCCTCTGGCAGAAAAGCAGCATGGAAAATATCAGCTTGAATGATTAAAGCTTGGCAAAGTTATAAGCAACTGAATAGAGGGGCTTATAATAGAAAGTGTCCAACAGTCTCAGTTATAGGTGGTGCTACCAGCGCTGCTATAATACTGTTATAAAAGTAAAATTGATGAGCCTTTCAAATCTGTAACTCCCACTTGCCTCCTTGCCCACAGAAGCAAAGCTAGTAAAAGTTTTCCAAATGTATTTTTGTTAAAATTTGAAATTGTTTTATTTTCCCATTCAGTTTTGCATCAGCCCTAATTATAAGTGAACCATTACACTGCATTTTCCCTATGGTGTCTAGTGTGTTTTATTTTTAATATAAAAACTGTGATGGACTAATCTATTAATTTTTATTGCACTGTTTTAGTTTTTTTAAATAATTCCTTCTGATTAGGGAAATTTCTGATGTTCTATTAATGATACAGGGTGACTACATTTTTGCCTAACATACGTTATTTTTGACAGTTTATCGGTAGTCCAGTCATATTTTGTTTACTGGGTAAGGATTGAATCTGCTATTGTGTCCCACCAAATACAAAACAGAACACCTGCTGCTAGTAGCAAGAAGTCCAGCACTATAATGCCAACACCACTGCAGAAACCTACTGATCTAAAAGTAACAGTTACAGCAAGCAAAGGTATGTGTTATTTTACTGACAACTTAGTTCCAATAGAATATTTTTATGGTATATTCCTTCTTCCAGCTAACACAAGTGACATAAGTGAACCTCAGGAATTCACTTAGCAGAGTTACTGGGGCCTGATCCCCTGAGGAAAGACTTGAAGTGACACACTCATCACCAGGGTCCAGGCTTTAATCTGAATGAGGGCGGCGATATACAGTTTAAACAATGTTGCCAATTTCCATGATTTTATCCTGAGTCTTGCTACAGTTGATGTTTTACTTAAAGCCCCAGCTCCAGGAGACACATGATTTCATGAGAATTTCAGCTTTCATTTAAAACAAAAAAGTTTCTAGTCCTCCCGGTTGCAAAGAACAGCATGAAAACATAACTTGAGTGCACTCAATAGACTCAAATGAAAAGAAAAAGAATCCAAAATGTACTCTTTTTAATCTCAAAAATTTAAGCCAGTTTCGTGATTTTGGAGGCCTGACTCATGTTTTTTGGATGCTTGGGTGTGGCATTATAGTTTGAATAAGAGAAAGTCCTATATTTATTGTCAGTGTGACTGTTTGATGACCTCAACTATGTGTATTGGACAAAAGGCAGGTCATCTGTCATTTCTCTCAGTTTGGAGTGAGCAGGTCTTTTTCAAAGTGAATGCACATCTAGGAAGCAGTATTTTATCATTGCTTCAGCAGTCTTGGGTGAGTGAAATACCCTCTTCCGAAGATGGAACGAACCATGAATCTAGACTTTTAAAAAATGAGCCTTGTTTCTTAAAGTATTCAGCATGGCACCTTGGCTTTAATTTAATTATTTTATCTGAACTTAATTTGGGGAGGGCTTTATTGGTTTACTCTCCAGTTTCCATGGGATGCCTAGATTTCTATTTTAGCTTTGTGCTGTAGAAATCAAAGTTATTCTTATTATTATTTTTAGTATATGAATGCAGATAATATATTAATCAATGTCATTACAAATCAAGGTTTGAAACAAACAATACAAAGAAAATACACTTGTTCTCTTTTTTGTGTTTCTTAAGGTTCTGCTACACCCAACAGTATTACTGTCTTTACTCAGTCTGCAACATTTATGCCTGCCAGACTGACTAGAATTGCAGTGACAAAAGTACTGGAGCCTGCTTTTGGAAGCAGACAAGACACAGAGCAACTTGATAAGGGAAAGCAACAGTCTGAGACCTCTGTGGATTCAATAGCCTTGAGGGTCAGCAGCAGACATGGAGGAGGGCAAGCCAACAGAAGCAGCATCTACAGTGATCAAAGTCTGGAGCCATCACTTGAGTTTCAAGGGTTGGACATGGCGAACATCTTGCGAAGTTTCATTTTACAAGCTTATACCTCCAGCCCCAGCACACCTGATGGGTACTGTGTGAACAGTGAATGTAATGTACTGAATATGAATACAACTACTTCTCCAAAAGTTATGGAAGGAGTAAATTAGCACCTGTTTCTCCATGGGGCAAGTGGTGCCCATGTGGCAAGCTGTGCATTCCTACTAAGTATTTGCATGGTGAGATTTTGAAAATTACTCAGCCCCTTTTGGGGCTGGGTGTGATGTAAAGTGAAGCTAATACTACAACGGGACACTTTAAATAGAACTGAGGAGAAGGTACTCAGGCAACTTATATTTACATTTTTCATATTTTTCTAAAAATAATCAAAGAAATGATGAATCTAGCAAGGCTAGCCTTCCATCACTGGGGAGAAGGAAAAGGAAAACTGAACTAGCTGATTGCAAAAGTTTGGATTCAGTGGGACTTGGGCAGGATTGGGGCCAATAGGCATCTATATAATTGGGGTGGGTAGGAAGAGAAATTTGGCACTGAATGTTCTGCATTATCTTATCTGTACTGTACTTAGGTTGGATTGCATGACAGCTGTCTCTATGGGCCCCTCTCATCACAATAAATGTGTACGTCATGAGGCTATTCTAGTGAGCAACATTTTTAATAAAGTCCAGGCTCTGGGTTTTTTTCATTGTAATTTGTACAGATAAACAAAATATATTAAACTTATCCCTCCTTTTCCAATATTTTAGACCACCAAGCATCTCAGGTGCTTCCACATCACAACTGTGTTTGACATGTAAGGAAGATATACAGGTAAGAACTGTGTGGGGTGTTTTGTTTTGTTTTCTATTGTTGGGGTTCCCCCAAGACCTCTTCAGTTCCCTAAGAACTCAGTTTGGCTCCAGTCTCATCATTCAGCATATAATCAAATTACATTTGAGTTGACTGGGCTTAAGTGAAGGGGTTGGGTACAGGGTATGCCACACGTCCACCCAATTCCTTTATATACACTTACAGTGCATCACATGTTTTGAGATTGGCATTGTCTCTTTGGGCTAGTCTAAACTTGGGGGGGAGGATCGATCCAAGATACGCAACTTCAGCTACACGAATAGCGTAGCTGAAGTCGAAGTATCTTGGATCGAATTACCTGGGGTCCAGATGGCGCAGGATTGATTGCCGCAGCTCCCCCGTTGACTGCGCTACCGCCGCTCGCTCTGGTGGAGTTCTGGAGTCATCGGTGAGCGCGTTCGGGGATCGATATATCGCGTCTTAACGAGACGTGATATATCAATCCCGGATAAATCAATTGCTACCCGCCGATACGGCGGGTAGTGAAGACGTACCCTTAGTAGGAACTAATCCCTGTACAGCATGCTCTACTCACATGCTGTCCATGCACAACTTACTCTTTACCTCATCTTACTGTTCTAGGCTTATCTGATCCATTGTTATCTTGGCCATTAAGTGATTCCCTGGATGTTTCTCCTTATCTTAGCTAGTACAGACATTCTGTTTCCAGCCTGCTGATCCATTTACCTCCCTAACCCCATCTTCCAAGAAATGAGGCCTCACCCATGTCCAATTACTCACGCCAAGTCAGGCCTGCATCTGCCACAAAATGGAAAATTATTGGAAGCAGGTGGAAATTTTAGCAGCAGATGACAATGAAATCTTTTGCATCTTAACAGCAACATGTGTTCTGTATATGCCACGTATATTACTAAAGCTATTTTAACACTGTTAGTGAAAATATTCCAAACTCTACCAGTAGAGCCATGTGCCTTGATTACTATGGGTTCAACTGTAAAATGATCTGAAAAACCTTTTTGATACATAGCAATGACATGATTTTAAATTGCAACAATTTGAGATGTTTTTGGTTTAGAACCCTGCACTGGTGTCCATGGGGAGGCTGGAAATCTCCTTTTTCTGGTGATCCTGTTTCTAGCCCTGAAAGGCTGATAGATATTAAAGCTGTCAGTGTCTAGGACTCTGATCTGAGTCTCAGGCAGTTGTATTCTTTTGGGGGAGATTCCACTATATCTATTGTGACAAAATGGCCGATGTTGTTATGGTGAGTCCCATGCTTCTCTTGGTGGGGGGCTAAGACACCACCCTTTACCCCTGCTCTTGGGGTGCCGAGGGCTCCTCTAGTGGCTTGGGAAGGTGGTAGAGCAGGGAAGGGGTCTGGGTTTACTCCATATTCTGAGACCCAGCCCCTCTCAACCCCAGCAGGTTTCTTACCCTCTTCCCCCTTGAGTAGGGTTACCCTCGGTTCTTAGACGCTGGGGGAGGGAGTCTCCCTTACTTCGGTTCTCTGGTCTTTCAAGTCTCAGCAATGCACCTCCAAGCTCCAGTCCTCTCTCCTTCCTCAGACAACCTGACTGCCTGAAGCAGGGGGTTTTATTAGGGTCCTGGCAGGGTCTTAATTGACTACAGGTGCTCCAATTAACCTGTCTCAACCCTCCCTAGTCTACAGGGAACCACGCCTTAATTAGCCTAGGGCTTATATATTTCCCCTCTCCCACTGCTCCCTGGCCCTCATGTATCGCACTACCTATCTCTCTCTATATATATATGAATTAATTAATGAAGCAAGCCTGACCCAAAGCCCCATATCCAAGCATAGCCCAAAGATGGATCTATGTTCATCTGTTTTACCACTGAGCACTACCTGTGTCTTCATTTCACACCACTTCTCTCAGTGATCTTTTCTTGCAGAAATGAATGGGTTTACTGATTTGTTTTCCTGCTTAGCTTTAAACATTTTGCTAAACCTAAAACTCTTTAAAATAGTTCTAATTCACCCAGCTGTAAATACTGACTTCAAAACATATGCATGGTCCAGCTCATTGAACCACATAACCTATAGCACATGTACAGAAATGTACTATTCCTTTGAACTCTGAAATAACAAAAATAAATCATAATATATAAAGTGCTCACACAAATTTATCGGGAAGTACAGTAAGCTTAAACAGGCACTTTGGCATGGGAATGTAGCACTACTGAATGTACAAGCACAACTTGGCTTTGTTTAGGCAGCTAAATGCCCCACATCTTGCTTTAAAGCAAAGTATACCAGCTAGAAACATTTCAGGCTGTTTCCTCTCTCTCCTTTCAGTATATGTTCAGACATAATGATGGGATTGTATTAGCTGCTGTTCTGGGCTGTACCTCTTAGAGGGCAGTCAACATCCTGAAATCCTCTTTAGCCTGCATGAGGTGTACAGTCCCAGGCAGTGGGGCTGATTCTGTTATCATTTACTTTGGTGTAAAACAGGATCAACTCCATTGAAGTCAAAGCATTTACGCTAATGTAGAAGCATTGTAGGTGAGACTGGATTCAAACCTATTGTATTTATGGGTATCTGGCCTGTACCTGCTTTTACCAGACAGCTGGGGTCACCCTAGCCAATTTGTGAAGCGTACTGCTGCAGGAGGCCTCCAGCTACAGCTTGTTCTTTCAGGTGCAGCATCCTCCGTCAGCAGCCAGGGGTTGCAGTGGTGCCGCCTGATGCAGCTTTTGCTTTGTTTTGCACCTGCTGCTTCCTGCTGCCATCCCTGGTGCCTCTGTGCTTTAGGGGAGGCAGCAAGCAAGCAGCAGGGAAAAGAGCCGATTTTAGGTACAGCACTTGTCCCAGCCAGGGCCGGTGCAACCACTAGGTGCACTAGGCGGCCGCCTAAAAGCCCGCTCAGGTGGAGTAGAGGTGAGCTGACGCGGAGAGGGCCGCCTGCAGTAACGGGGGGGAGGGGTGCACAAGGGAACCTCTCTCCGCCCCAGATCACCTCCACTCTGCCTCCTCCGCTGAGCACACAGCTCCCGCTTCACTTCTCCTCCAATCGGCACCGCAATCCTGGGAGGGGAGGAGAATTAGAGCGGTGCCAGCGTGCTCAGCGGAGGTGGCGGAGTGGAGGTGAGCTGGGGCAGGCTCCCCGGGTGGGGTTAGCTGCCGTGGGGGGGGCAGTGGGCGGGGTTAGCTGTGGGGAGAGGGGGTAGCTGCAGGGGAGGGGGTAGCTGCGGCAGGGGGGCTCCCCAGGTGTGGGGGGGTGGCGAGCTGGGTTAGCTGCCACGGCGGGCGGGGTTAGCTGCTGCAAGAGGTGGCAGGGGGTGGGGTTAGCTGGGTGGGGGGGTGGCGCAAGGTGGAAGTTTCGCCTAGGGCGCAAAACTTCCTTGCACCGGCCCTGGTCCCATCCCATACAAGTAGCAGCATGTTTCCTACTCTCCCATGTTTCAGAGATGGTGGGATTTAGGGAAGAAATACTGAGAACAAGAGAGAGAGAGAGAGAGAGAGAGAGTGTGTGTGTGTGTGTGTGTGTGTGTGTAATTGGAGACAGCATCTGAATTGAGGGTTTGGATAAACTAGGAAAGTTATGGGTGCTGGATGAACTGAGGGGTCCTGCATGAAGGGGGGGCAGGGTGAGGGCAGGGCCTGAACTGAGGCGGTGGCAGTAGGGGCTGAAGGGATGAACTGACAGAGACCCGGAGAGGTATGAACTGGGAAAAGGAAGGCTTGGAGAGATCAACTGGGGGTGGATGGCTGGAGCAATGACTTGGAAGGGGACAAACTGGAGATTAACTAGGAAGGAAAGAGGCAGTTGGGAGATGCTGGGGAAAGAAGAACTGTATGGAGATAACAGGTGGAGTCTGAGGTTGAGAAGGAGAGATGAACTGGGGACCTGGATGGGAACTAGGGCAGGAGCTGGAGAGTGGATTAGAGTGGGGGACAAGGGGAATAGAGAGGCTATGTGGTAAAAGGGAGAACACTACACAGAATACAGAGAAGGGGAGCAACAAGGGACAAGGGATAGGTCTGGGAGATGCCATAAGGAGAGAGAAACATGGGAACCCAGAGAATCAAGGAAGAGAACAAATGAGAAATATTTAGGAGATTCCAGGAGAGAAAAAGGAGAAGAGAGGGACATAGAGGAGAGATCAGTGTGCAAATGGACCAGAGAACAGGTGCAGTGGAGTCAAAGGTGAGCTAATGTGGATCACTTGGGCAAAGGGGATGGGCAAGAAAAAATGAAAGAAGGGAAAGGAGAGAGAAAGAAAGAAGAGAGACACCGGGAACATAAGAGAAGAGAATTTTACAAATCAGGAAAGAAAGGACAGAATGAATCCAAAATGGAAGGAGAGAAACAAAGGGTGAAATCCCATAGTATTTTCCAGGTAGATAGCCCTTTTTCCATTTGGGGGAAGGGATTGGGATGGCTGTTCCCGGTATCTGTGCTGTATTGACACTGCTAGCTAGCTACTCTAGATTCTGCAGTTTAATCACTGAAATTCTGTTGTTCGCTGTCTACATTTTATTGTCACATTCACCTTCTTCAGTGGTAACCTCTCCCACAATCTGAGCTATTGCTGTCTATCCCCTACCTGGCCTCACAGCTCACCAGGACTCCTGCCTGACTGGCTACCCAGCAAGCTTTTTAAACACCCACTAATGACATCAGAGGCCAAGAGCTTTTCTGGTGTAATTGATGGATGTGCTAAAGAGCCTGCTGGACTGCTCAAGTTGCATAAAAACCAGCTACTAAGGGCCCGATCCAAACCCAAAGAAGCTGATCACCCATAGACTTCACTGGTTCTAGATCAGGGAGTAGCTGTGCAATGTGAAGGTAAGAGTTCAGTGCAGGTCTCAGATTCATTTCTTTCAGGGGCATCTCTAAAATCCTCAGATTGCCTCTGCAGCCAGTCTTGATTAAGATCTGTAGTGAAGTCTAGGCTAAAGTCTAGCCTGGGGTCTTCATTTTGTGACTGCTAAACAACAAGGTGCTTTGCAACAAGAAGAAACTGAGAAATGAGTGAGTTAACAAAATACTAATTCACATTGTATGGGATGGCTCAGCATTATTTACAGGTGGCAGTTTTCCAACTGACAGAGCAGCGTGGGAAAGCAGGCAACTTTTGGCCAGGGCTGAGCTATTGAACTTTAAAATCCTATGGGAACTTTTCCTTTTATTTAAATAGTATCAAAGGGCGAGGTAAACTAAATTCTTCTGTGACTCCCCTGCCCCAAAGGCCTGATCCAAAGCCCAGAAAAGTTAATGGGCATCTTTCTGTTGATGTGGCGGCCTGATCCTGGCATTAGTGAAGTGTAATCATTCGGTGTACTCAGGTGTCTATTTTATATTTTTGAGCAAGATATGTTAAGTGACTGCAGGGCTGGTGCCAGGTGTCAGGTACCAGCCCCAGAAATTGAAGTCCTTTTTACAGAGACTGGCACCTTGATGGGGTAAGCTTCCTCCTCTGCCCTACCAACTTGCTTCCACTCTGAGCAATGGGACCAACTTCGAGTGTCTATTCCATCTATGGCATCCTGTGATGAGATATCACGCAAGGGTGTCAGTTGTGTCCCTGTTGAATGCACCAACTCATTTCACAACCATTGGCTATTGTTCTTGGTTATTCCCAAACTAGGTGGATTTGAACCAGTGACTAGGAGCTGAAAGAGCCAGTTAAATCCCACAAGCTGTTTAGACTCTCATCCGATATTTTGTCATCTTTTTGCTTTTAAGGAGGTTGCTGTGAATTCCAACCAGGAGATGACAAAACCTGTGTTGCATGCTACTGCTTCACTTTCCACCCAGGTTTGGTACACTTACCTGCTTGCAGTTCCAGGCACAACGTCACAGCATAGAGATAGGGAAGCTGACTTGGATGTCTCCAGCAGTTTATCATCAGCTTCAAGGCAGATGGCAGAGAGGCGGTCAGTGACACAGAAGGCTTCAGCAAACTTCTTGCTGCAGTCAGAACATGCAGTTTCCGGAGAGGAGGAGGAGAACCAAGAGGAGGTTACTGGAAATACACTTCCATGGGTGACCAGACCCATGCCTGATGCTGCTGTTCCTGGGAAAGGAGCAGAACACCCCAGAAAAGGGGGACAATTCATAGCAGCCCAACTTGGCATTCTCCTTGGCTGTACAGCTGCCCTCGGCATGGCCCTGGCTGCTGGGCTGCGCTGCATCCATGCCCAGTATTGTCACAAGCGAACAGAAGTGTCCTTTAGTGAACCAGACAATGATGTCATCACAATGAGAGAGGGTGGGGAGATGATGCAATTCAGGAAGATACGGGAAAACAGCTTTGTGCTGGTGCAGGCCGAGTACAACTGGATCAGCCCATCAGGCAGTGGAAAAAAGACAGTCATCTAAAAATACCTGCAAATCCCACATAGTGCTTTATAGATTAGGTAGCGTCGTATGTAGGGCAGATGGTAAAAATTAATCGGAATGTCTAACGTGAATACAGGAAGCTGTTGTAGTGTAGCTCCTATATATAACCATCTCAGTAAATATACTCCAACTGAAAAATGATGGAAGTAGATACATGTTCTGATCACAGTACAAATGCATGCAACTCAGTTACAGATGTTATGAAAATTAGATGTTCTAAATTACAGATGCTATGAAAATATAAGTAGACGTATTGTTTAAAGTATTACACTTAACATAATAAATATTGTATAGCTACTCATTAACTGTGTTATTGTAGCCATTACATTTCCTTTGTTGCCTTAAGGTATAATCAAAAATAGAAATTCTTCCTCTGCACTTTGGTGTCGTCTCTTATTTATTCTCAGCAAAAGTTTCTGGTGGCTTATTTTCTTCTTCTAGAAAACAGACAAAGGTGATCTTAACCTCAGTTCTCACTTAAAACTTCATACATTTTGACTGTGTGAGAGAGACTTCTCAAATCGGTAAAATATTTGACACTTGAATTCAAGTTCCTGCTCAAAAACACAAAGAGATGACATGTCAGTTGAGAAAATTGATCTGAAGAAGGCAGCGGCTGGCTGGCATTATTAAAGAGATCTGAAGGAATGAAAAACAAAGCAGTAAACACTAGCTTTTGGGGAGAAACATGCCTCCATGCAGGTGTAAATGGAAAGAAAACCTTTCCTGTCCATTTACGCCTGATGAGGAGACATGTTTCGGCTAACAGCCAGCATTTCCACAGACACATATTGAGTATCCTTCTGAGGTCTTTTCAGGGAACCCCAGCAAAGGCCAGATTACAAATTAACAGCATCTTTGTACTCTGAATTTTAGCAAAACTTTTCTGATTCAGATTGTGCAGCGTTAGCTTCAGGCAGCCAACAGAATGGGCACTTACTTAGGGCCACATTGGGAGCTTATCAGAGACACATTTAATTTGCATTAAATGAAGCCCATTTACAGCCTGTGAAGAGGTCATGTCTAGGGCCGGCTCCAGGCACCAGCGAAGTAAGAAGGTGCTTGGGGTGGCCAATACAAAGGGGCGGCACTCTGTCCGCTATTGGGGCGGCACGTCCGGGTCTTTGGTGGGACTCTGGTGGCGGGTCCCTCAGTCCCTGTCTTCCTCTTTGAGCTGCCGCCGAATTGCTGCTGCCGAAGAATGGAGCGGCACGATTGAGCTACCGCTGAAGTACCACCGATTGGCTTTTTTTTTTTTTTTCCTGCCGCTTGGGGCGGCGGAAAACCTGGAGTTGGCCCTGGTCATGTCACAGCATGCAATGCTCCATCTTAACCTAAGCAGACTCTGCCAGGACCTGTATGGGCTACACTTCTTTACTGAAAGATGAGGACGCATGCAGGGTGTCACCTAGAACTCAATGGATCATCCCAAGACTAACTGTACCATCTTATCTTTGATAGTGACCATGAGACTGACTATACTCTGACTTACACTTTGTACAGCTTCACTTTGTTTTGCACACTGTCTTCAACAGTAACAACAAGGAGTCCGGTGGCACCTTAAATCTGTTAGTCTTTAAGGTGCCACCGGACTCCTTGTTGTTTTTGTGGATACAGACTAACATGGCTACCCCCTGATACTTGACACCATGTCTTAGGGGGGTAAGTCAGCCCAGAAATTCCCTACTATGCCTATTCTTGAAATGTGATGAGCATAATGGATTTAGTTCATTTGCCAATACATTTTTGTATCCTACTTCTCTATGCAGAAGGAGTTTGATTTTTTCAGTACTATGATCGGTGGTCTTAAATGTTGCAGTCCATATGTGGCCAAATTCTTCTGAAACTAACTTCACATGCACAGTGACCTAGAGACACAGTGGATGGAGAAAGGTCTAGCTATGTGGAACTATCCAAATGCACAAAAACGTATAAAAGTAAACTTGACAGGCTGAATCGTTCTTTATTATTACAAGGAAATTATTCCAATGACAACATCTGCATCCTTTCACTGCAGAATAAGCAAATCTTGGGCATAAAATGCTTTTTGTGAAATATTTTTGTTGCAAAACTCAGTAAAAAGCTGTTATTAAATAGCAATTATTGTAAGTGAATGTTCTTACATTCATTATGTTAGATGAGCAGGGTGCTTATGCATTATCTATTAGGAAGTCTATAGACTTACAAGGGAAAAAAAGTTCATTCATCCAACACGCAGAACACTTTTTCTGGTACAGGTATTTCCAATTGAGATTCTGTCCTATGTCACCCTTTAAAAAAAATTACAACTTTATATAACCCAATATAGGTGAACTGTAGTTTCTAAAGCAGACTGTAGTCAAGTCATTGTTAATGCATCCAAAAAAGTCCTAATTAACTGAGAAAATAGGTCAACAAGCTAGTAAATATTTAAACAACTATCACATTTTATTTAAAAAGTTTCCTATGACGGCTTAGCAGTTTATGAATAAATTACAAATGCTTATGTCCTCTCTCACCATTTTTCTGCCTGTCCATGTTTCACATTATTAGATAGTTATAGCTTAGAAAGCTTAACTCTCCCACCCCCACCTTTTAGCAGGTTAATTGGTGAAAGCAAAGGACACCAGAGTTGGGAAAGATTTGGTTAGCATGATGGGATTTGGTGGAGACATGGGTCAAATCCTACTTTGTTACATTCACGCAAATCCATTTTTTATTAGTACTGGAGTAATATTTGCATTGTAGTAGTGCCTAGGAACCCTAGTTATGGACCATGATCCCACTATGTTAGGCACTTTACAAACACAGGACAAAAAGATGGTCCCTGTCCCACAGAGCTTGCAATCTAAGTAATTGTTACCCTCCCCACCGGTTGTCCAGGCAGTGGTTGGTGGTGAGATTTGCACACCAAGAGTTCATCTAAATTGATGCTGGGAATGACTAATGTGAATATGTATCAGAGGGGTAGCCGTGTTAGTCTGAATCTG
>NC_048302.1:53906783-54116512 GCF_013100865.1 Trachemys scripta elegans
CTGGAAAAGACTAGAAAAGGCTGATGCCTCATCTCCATCTTGTCTTCAATCCTGCTTCTTACCTCTGGAGGGACTTTGTGTAGAGCTGCCGTTTGTAGCAAAGGACTGATGACCCATCCCAGCTGGGGATGTACTCCAGAGACTTGATTTGAACCTGCAGTTTAGTCTATCACTGCTGAAAGCCTGAACCAATAACCTTGCCCTTACTCCAGTATCAGAGGAGTAGCCCTGGTTGTTGCTTTTTACAGATTCAGACCGAGGCTCCTGGGGCACCTTTAAGACTAACAGAAGGATTGGGAGCGTAAGCTTTCGTGGGTAAGAACCTCACTTCTTCAGATGCAAGATGACTTGCATCTGAAGAAGTGAGGTTCTGACCCACGAAAGCTTATGCTCCCAGTACTTCTGTTAGTCTCTAAGGTGCCACAGGACCCTCTGTTGCTTTTTAATGTGAATATGCGCATTTTGCTGGGCCGCTGAAGAGCCCATTGTTTTTGTGCTTCTGAATGATGTATCTTTTATTATAATCTCTAATATTTAATACCTACATATAGGGCTTTTCTTCTGTCATTTACAAATATCAGTACATTAACTTATTAAAATTCAAATCACATTTTGAGTAACAAGTGAACATTTATTTCCCCCTCTCTCAACAAACTGCTGATATTAACATGGGGGTGGCAAAAAACTTGAATGTATGCATTTGACTTTATTTTTACTACAGGATCCCAATGCTTACACCACAAATTGGCAGAGGGTGGTCTGTAAGTTGTTTTAGGCTGGCATTGTGCAGCAAAGTGACGGTGTTTGCATGAGGATCATTGGTGGAAGAGCAACAAAGAACAGAAGGTCAGTTCTAATAAGTATCCATTCCAAGTTGTAGCGCTGGGCTACACAACTAAAGGACATCAAACACGATTCCTGTGCCACCTGTATTGGTTGTCCAAAGCCTTTGCAACAATCCTCTGACCTTATCTGCTCTACATTTAAAAAAATAAAAGCTTTAGCAATAAAAAATTCTTTGAAGCTAACCTCTGTACAGATACACCCATTCTTCTCCTCACCTGCTTACTGTAAATGTCTCTTCCCTGACACCCCCCATGCCATCCCTCTCCTGCCCGTACAAACCACTGCTGCTCAGATCATCTTCCTGGCATGGTGATCTGTCTATTTTTGAGTATCTTCATTGGCTCACTCTTTTCCAGTGTCACGGTCTAACCTCAACTGCAGCTCAGCTTCCAGACTCTGAATAATTCCACCCCTTACCGTTGGACATTGGGTCTTCATGCTATGCCACCTCTGCTCCACCAGGGGCTCTCCAGCATTCACAGAACTCTTGGCTACCCTGTTGGCTCAGCTTTACTAATGTAGTGCAGGATAAAGACTCTGGCTCCAAGAACATAGTGCAGTCATGTTGTTTTTTGGGAAGTTGTTGAATTGGAGAAAACATCTGAGGTCCAGGGCCCAAGTACATCCTAGCCTCACCATTTCCAATGGGGAGACTGTCTGAGAGACCAACCCTATAGGAAAGAATCCAGGGTGAAATCCTGGACCCACTGAAATCAGTGGGATTTTTGCCATTGACTTCAGTGGAGCCAGGATTACCCCTATGGCCAAAATGTACTGTCAGTCCCCTTGACTCTGGTGGCTGGTACAACAGGGCTGCAGAAGTTCATGCTGATGAATGCAGTCATCAACAAAAGCAGTGTTATTCACAAACTGAGTTCAAATGAGCCCCTCCCCCCCGAATTTTCCTTGTGTCACTGGGTATATCTACACGGCAAAAAACCCCAGACCTGCAGCAGTGAGTCTCAGAGCCTGGATCAACTGACGAAGCCTCATGGGGCTCATATTGCGCTGTTCAAACTAGCAGTGTAGGCTTGGGCTGGAGCCTGGGCGCTGAAACTCCAGGAGGGGAGAGGGTCTCTGAGCCTGGGCTCCAGCCCAAGCCCAAATGTTGACATTGTTATTTTTAGCACTGCAGCATGAACCCCGTGAGCCTGAGCTCAGGATCTGAGACTCGCTGCTGTGGGTTTTTTTTTTTTTTGCTGTGTAGAAATATCCACTGAGATCTGGCTGGACGACTCTGTCAGCCCGGGATTGGCTCAGTTCTCCAGGCTACTCAATACAACACAGGCCAACTGAGGTGAAGCAGCCATGTTATTCTTATGGGACCTCAGATGCAAAAGAGGACACACACTGCAGACTAAAGCATTCCATGTGTTCATGCCGTGCAAGTCCAGGGGCAGAAGAAAACATGGGCTGAGAACCTGGGGGTGAGGTTTCCTCTCCTCCTATTTCCCTGCCAATCTGCCTAGTGCCCAATCCAGCTCCTTGGTCTGGATGTTGTGCTGAGAAGTTGCCTTTATTTACGCACAGACATTTAAAAATGCCCATGCAAAGAACTCTAGATGCCCTAACAATTCTTTAGATCTACAATCACAACTGAGTACCCAATAGCAAAACCTAATTGTATACAGCTAAAGCAACCCAAACAGCCAATAAATTGAAGCAGCAAAAACAGCTCTTTAACCCTCCCCCCTCCCCCCAAAAACAGACCCTCAACCTTTCCCAAAAGCCCTGTCAGATAAATGGCTTTTGCATCATGTTCAGAAGGTTATTGAGTTTGGGCTTTTAATGAGTAAAGACCTATGTACAGCCCCATTTCAATTCCTTAACCCCCTCCCTGATGTGCCATGCTGTGAAGTCTTGTCTTGTCACACAGCAGCAGAGAAGCACTTTCTAATCTTGCTAGTTCCCTCTATTCACCTGGGGTATCACAATACTCCCTGCCTATCTGAACTTTCCCTGCTGCCTCCCTTTCAGTCACTGAATCATTTCCTCTCTTCAGATCTCATTTCCAGAATGCTCTTTTTTCATTAGCTTATGTTTGACTCTGTAAAGCATGCTGTTATACAGTGTCTGAAGGACCCTATCTCAAAGTACACTTTATTGTATATTTCAGTGTATGCTTTGCTGATTTACAGTTGCTCTAGCGAACATCTCCCTTTCTTACCAGAGTGGATACATAAAGGATATATCAGCTCTAAGTAATTATTAGTATGTTCCAAGGTTGTGTTCTACAATCAAATAATGTGTAGGAGGAAGGAAAGACTCCAGTTTATCAAGCTAAGGTCAAATAGCACAGATGGTCTCTCTTAATCTTCAGCTTGTAATATCCATTACAGATTGCATCTTCTAATGTCAAAGCATAATTTGTTGTTCTGAAATGTGTTGCTATTTCAAAGGCAAGTCAAAGATCAGAATCACTGAATATCAATGTACACTCATGTACGTTAGGAAGTGGTGTCCAGGTACCAAGGATGGTAAGCCGTTGATGTAGAGAGATATGTAAAAAATGTGACTTGCTGATCTTTATTATGCAAACACGTGGCCTAAAGTGGAAAAATAATTAACCCAGTCAAGTGAAATGTCACAAGGAGTTCCCAACACTTAATGGAGTGCAAACGATACTTGTCAGACAAGTTAACTTTGATCTTCTCCTTTAGCCACAGCCCAACCCTTTCTGTAGAAATATGTGTGGAAGGGATAAATGTACAACAACAAAAATATGAGAAGCTCTCCTATGGGAAAAGTGCAGCATATTCATCTCTTGTGATCAGTGCAGCTGTGCACTGAAGGTAAGGTCTGGTCAAAGGTGTGTAGGCCAGAGATCCCAAAGAAACTGTCAACGAAATCTGAGGTTTTGCTCCACCTGGAGTGAGCATCCTCCTCCAAGCTTCCCAGCCCAAAAGTGTATGTAAATGTAATTTACACTCACTTTACCTGTCCAGAGTGGTGTAAAGAGACTTAAAGGTACCTAAGAATCAGCTCCTAAATCTTTACTAAGGTGTTTAACAAATGACATTTTTTGTGTACCTCTTTCCGAATTGAAATATACAAATATGGAGTTGCAATGCTATATAACTATCTGTTATTTAATCCTAAGGAAGAGGTAGAAATAACCTAGATAGATTTTTGTACATGTATTAGTGCAATTTGCTGTGACAAACTGAAATCATTGACGATAATGTCCATTCGCCTATCTCCAGCTACAGCCCCTAGCACAGCGGGGCCATGCTCTCAGTTGGAGCTTCTAGGCACTATCATAATACACATAATAAATAATAATAAATGCCTGCTTGACAGTCATCTCCCTAGGACATCTGCTATAATAAGGGCCAAAAGGTGGTTTCTTAGCCCTTCTATCATTTGAAACAAGCCTGCCACAGGTTACATATGTTGGAATTCTAGATGAACCTCATTGAACTGCAAATGTGGATTTGCATTTCCCCTAAAGAACGGTTGATGATATTTAGGGTTCTAGCTCTACATATATCTATTACATTTTTTAAAAGTATATTACAAAGAAAGAAAAAGTTAGACAGATTATTTGGTTTGGGGGTGTCCTGTATCTATGAGATAAAGTAGAGCACAAACGTTTTGTGAAATATCCCCTCACTAGTGAAGGGAGAGTAATCAGATTCTCAGGGTAGGTGTGGGATAAAATTTAATATAGCTGAAAGTGAGGGGCTAGTAGAGATAGTACCGATAGCGCTTGGAAAGATTCTTGGCATTGTACTGCACTTCAGTTCTTACCTGCAACACGCTGGGCTGGTCCAGTCTTCTTCCTTTCCTGAACTGAGACTGTCCTTTGTACAGCTGGTTTGTGATGTGGAGGATACACATAATTTAAAGTGTATAGGGAAAACACTGCTAAGGCCATGTTAACCAGGCAATATTTGAACTCTTGTCTCCAGAGTGGAAGTGCTAGTTTGTTAGCTACTGTAACAATTTGGCCTCATTTGTGTAGTTTATCAGAAATACTCTGTGGTAATCTTAGCAAAGATAGGAGGCTTTAATAAAGTTGTCCTAATAAATAATACTTAGAGCTTGGATGGCATTTTTCACCGCTAGCTCTCAAAGTGCTTTACCAAAGTAAATAAGAATTAAATCCCTACTTGACAAACAGGGAAACTGAGGCAAAGAAAGACTATCCTGTGGCAGAAAGTGCTCTGAGACAGATCTGATGATGTGCAAAGTGCCAAAATATGCTATGTTGTATTTACAATACACATACAGCATCCTTAAAACCAAAGACAAACTAATCAGCTTCTGTCAGAATTCCATTGTATGTATTTAATCTGGGTGTGAATGTAATGCCCAACCTGGAGGTGAGAGACTAATGGCACTGAGAAAGTCATGTAAGTTTGCTCACAAGGCTGTGCCAGGTGGTGAACCTCAGGAGAGGCTGCTCTAGCTGTAGGCGAGCTATGCAGCTACTCCTCTGTCATGGGCCAAATTTAAGTAGTGGTGGGGGGCAGCACACTAAAGTGTTGCCTAGGGCAACAGATTGCCTTGAGTGGCTTCTGCATCTCAATGCTTGCCTGTAACCACTTGGCTATTTCAGTCCCGGAAGGGTCTGTCAATCATAAAATTATGCTGTGATTTTATGATGCTGTCCAAGTGTCCATTATGGAGTATGATTGGAGAGCCTCAAACTAATTCTCACTTGCAACATAAGGACACAGCTTTTCAAGGCACTGAGCACCTCCAATTGAAAGGAGTGGGAGTTGAAGGCAGTTAGCACCTGCCAGGAGCATTCATTCCCTGGCAGGACTTCAGCTAGTCTTTGTACCCAGGTCCCCAGAGATGAAAGTCACTGGGTCAGAATCTGCACTCAGTTACAGAAGTGCCAACCTCGAATAAACTCCACTGATTTAAATGGAGTTAGTCTAGATTTTCACTGGTGTAAATGAAATGAAATATAAAGCACTGCATAACATTACTGTAATACTATATTATACTATTTTTTACCTGAACTCTAAAAATAATAAGATACAAAACAGGATTTTAGTAGGAGCTCTTACAGCTATATCAATTATTAACATGAAATTACTTTGACCACATATCTTAAGTTTGTTTATATAAGATATAGCTTGTAGCTTAGTTTGTCCAACTTATAGCTTCTAGCTCCCCAAAACATTAGCTTTGGTTTTCCACTAGAGGGTAGCATTGGTAAATGTATTGGCATTGTGGCATTTTTCTGGGTTTTTTTCCAAACCACTTTAGTTTCAGCATAAAATCTCTATTTTAAATGTTTTATTATTGTTAAAGAATGCTACAGTGTAAGGACATATAGAAACAAAGCATTCTCCTTACCTTCTTGCAGCTTTCTTACAGCAGTATCAACATACCAGTATGAGAGCTGCTATGTAAAATCCAAACTTCAGCCCAGACTTATTTTCATTTCTTTGGGTAAATGATATGCCATTATAATTCTGGAGCGGAGGGACAGGGGAAGAAGAAAGATACCATTTGATAAAACTGTGAAAGCCACTATTAGCACTTTCTCACCTCTAGCTATTCTTCTTTGTTGAGGATTGTACGCACTTACATAATGGGCTGGTATTGATTCACTCCTTTGAAAAGTGCAAAAGCAGCTCAAAGCTGTAGCCCAAGGGCTGTGCAATTAAAAAACATGATTTCAGGACCGGAACCAGTGTATTTATCTCAATCTGGTATTAATAGGGGAAGAGGAAAGCACTGAGATTTTGAATCAACTACTCTGGTGATTTTAAATACAGTCTATTTGCAATATATTTCTTTGATTTTCAGTTTAAATTACTGAATCTTGCAATGCATTTGATATACTGCAAAACACTGTATTTATGAATACACAGAAGTCCTTGGTATACAAAGTGCAAAAGTCATCTGAAATTATCTTTGTTATTTTCTTTCTGAAGAGAAATCATCCTAAGAGACAATAACATATAAATTAAAAAAAAAAAAAAGTGGAAAGCGATAGAATAGCTTCTTCAATTAGCAATGGATTAAGGACATAAATTTATTTTAAATACATAT
This sequence comes from Trachemys scripta elegans, assembly GCF_013100865.1. Classification (NCBI taxonomy): domain Eukaryota; kingdom Metazoa; phylum Chordata; order Testudines; family Emydidae; genus Trachemys; species Trachemys scripta. The sequence goes on from NC_048302.1 coordinate 53,913,645, forward strand.
AGGGCTTGATCCAAAGCCAATTAAAAGTAATCAAAAGAGTCCCATTGACTTTCATGGGCTCTCAATCAGGCCCATTGTGGTAATCGGAAGGTGAAATTCAACCCTATGCGGTTGGTCTGGCTGCACCAAAGTTAGAAATGTGTTCCATTGAGTTTGTTCAAGTGTGGATTTCACCTGAGGTCTATGAACCATTTGAGTCCCATCTGAGCCCTCTTTGGAGGGAAGTAAGAGGTGGTGCATAGATCTCGTGCTGTCTGGCTGAACAGGGCTGAATTTCAATCTCCTAGGCAAGCTCTCAGAGGACCCAGTTTGGTGATAATCAGGTCCACGGTCAGGGCTTGTCAGAAATATAATTATAAAACTGGTATTAATATCCTCAAATATGATTTACTTAGCCCTTATGGACATCATTTGTGGTCAAGGACTCCAGAATCTTTAATAAAACAAAACAGAAAACAAAAGACATTAAAGAAACAAATCAAGGAGTTAGTGCTAAAAATCCAGACTGACAGACGAATCTTAATTCACATAACTAAAAAAAAAGTACAAGAAGCCTCAGCCTAGATTTGACTCTTGACATCACTTCAAAGTAAAAAAGTTGCTGTTTGAGGTTATATTTTCCTTTGGGTGATTTGTATGCAATAGCTATCACATGAATTAATAAATATGGACTTTTAAAAAACAGGTATTAGGTATAGTTGATAACCTGCAACAGTTCTGCTTATCTTGACAAACCTTTTGGGGCTTTTTAGTGTGTGGATCATTGAGCCAATAGACCATAGCAGTTATGTCCATTGGATCAGCATGAGTTCTACTTTCACGAAAAAGCTTTAGGAAATTTTCTCTGGGAAAAAAATACTTTCACTCATGGGAAAAAGAGGTCTAATTCATTTGAGACCAAGTACACTATACAAAGAGATTATCAGGAAAATCTTTTTTTTTTTAATAGATTTTTTTTAAATGGAAATAAAGCACCGTTATAACTAAGCGCCAGATTCTGTTTTTATAATGAGGATTACTTTACTCAAGTAGTGCCACTGAAATCAGAATCTGGCTCTTCAGTTTTTTTTTTTTTTTTTGTAAAGGAAACCATTTTTCTTTACTTAGGCTCATAATGTTTAAAATCTTTTATTACCCATTACAATTTTTTTCATCGTGGTGTAAGATGGTCCTTCCCAAATTTCACCCATACCACACAGTTGGTAGCTAGCAAACCTCTGAAGCCAGGAGTTAAGAAATGTGATTGGATTTTGAATCGCAACAACCTGAATGAACTAATGACAATTCCTTAATATTTCAAGTTTTGTTTCTTAAATATTTGGTTAATATTAACAAATATGTCCAGAAATTTCCTATATTAAATTGGCACTTCATTTTTTTAAAAGTATAAAGTTTAATTTCTGCAATCTTCCACACACATTACATTGGAACATCATTTTATGTGTAAACCAGAGCTAAGTAACCAGCTGGGATTGGATAAATTAGCAGAGTTTGTTTTTACAACAAAAGGGTAGACTAACAATTCTTAAATATTATTTAAACATCAAATTACAGTACCCAAAGGCTAATGATTTATTATAACTTTTATGTGGAAAACTGTTTTTCACATGTAGTACTCAGTTCCAGGTATTTTCCTGTGTTTAATTCCTACGTTAGAATCTGTCAGAGTAAACACCGTACTTGAAATTGTTTTTAAAAAATGACTTGATAAGATCTGTTAAATGAGGTGATTTGTGAAACATCATATGTGTTAATATTGCTGTATCTATTTGCCTGTGCCTTTCCAGACTGAAGAGCCAACATATGATATTATAATACACACACGCCACAGTATTTTTATTCTCGTTTCTACTGCTTCACAAAATCTCATGCATCACAACTCAGCTGTGCTCTTGCATTCCGAGGGGCCAAGAAGAGGGGAGTTTGCTAGAGTACAGTGGCAAAAATACAGGCACACAGTAGTAGTACTGGTCCCCATGTTGCCAGCAGGGGTGTTAATGTGAATGTGCAGTGGATTTGACTCCCACTTGGAAAGATCACAGTGTTTAATGTTCATAGGCAGTTACAGCTGAGCTGAACAGAAACTGGCTTCCCACATTAACACTAAATGAACAGCATCCAGCAGTTATCATATTATCTGTTTGAAAATGTGTCATACTTACATTTTAGTACAGTATTGTGCTTCTGGGAGATATTTTATTTATTGAGGCAATAGATCTAAACAGAGATGATATATCCAATTCTCTACAGGAGGCTCAGGCAACTCTCAGCCAGGTACTTGAAGGACATAGTGTGTGTGTGTTTTGAAGGGGAGGGAAGTGGGGCTGAGGAGCCACATACTGTACATGTCATGGATTGTCTCTCTCTCCACCACAAGGCACCGTTCAGTAGTTACGTTAAATATTTCAGATAAATAGTGTTCTAAAAGATTTCACTGAAAAAGAGTTTTCTTAATTATTAAAAAAACGAAAGCCCCTTTGGAATTTCCCTAACGATGCAATATCATGAAATGGAACAAGAGGCAGTTTGCTGAAAACCTTGGTGAACAGACACGGTGTAGTGACTCATCAAGCTCTTTACATGACCTTATGTCAGCCCCAGAAACATCAACTGAAGGTTTTGATGCAGGAAATATCAAAGGGGATCTGGACCCTGCTTATTCTGGGCCAGATGCTGTCCCCCTTACTTGTGCTGAGTAAGAAGTCAGTAGGATTCCTTGCAGCATAAATGACTGCTAAACATCTGGAAGAGTGGCAGAACCTGGCCTTCAATTCATAATGTACTGACAATTGGAATTCTTCACTAGAGAATATTTGGATTCTATACTGAGGTGGCCAGGTGTCCTGATTTCCCAGGAATACCCAGGTTAAACACAGGCATTTTGGTGGATGTACTTATGTATTGTTTGTATTGCAGTAGTGTCTACAAGCCCCAATCAGGAATCAAGGCCCCACTGTTTGTATGTACAGTGTCCAGTGCAATCAATGAAAAGACAGCTTTTGCCTCCAGAAGAGTTCACAGTGTAAGTACATGATGAAAGAACACAGGTGGATATAACAAACAAATAGGGAGAGCACAAAATAACTGATTAATGTAATAAGCAGCGGACACAATACACTTAAAACTGAGTTTTAAGATGAGAGTTGGAGGATGACTTTTTTTTTTTAAATTCCCAATTTCAATATAACCACTTGACTTGAGGTTTCCTATCCAGCAACCACGAGCACTGAGATAAGCTTGGAATCCAGCTATCCCTACTTTGGTTCCTATGGGGCACTTCCCCAGTGAATTCTCTTGCAGGTTGATGTAATGGAATCCCAGAACTGTGAAAGATCGCTCCAGACCCAAGGCCAGGACACTGAAATATCCTGGGTTGCTTCTGGGAAAAGGGGAGTTGAGATGGGTCAGTGAGTTCCTTAAGTTCCTTCCTGAGGCACAATCTCCTTCCCCAAACTCCTCTTGGGGTTCTCCTATTCTGGGTTGTGGCCAAATGTCACAATCTAGCCCTAAAATGACAGAGATTTTAGTTATAAGGACACAAGTTGGTTTAACAAGGAGTAATTGGATGACATTAAGAAAAAAATTAGGCTGCACATCAGGAAAAATCTTCCTGACATTAATATCCGTGGAATAGTCTCCCAGGGAAGTGGTGGAAATGCCATCATTTGGAACAATCAAAACCAAGACTGGTCAATGCATTAGTGCATGGTAAACAATCTTGCTCTAACTGGGAGATAGACTGGGTAACTGAACAAGTCTGTCTCATCTACAACTGCTAGGATGCAACAGAGAAAGTAGATAGAAACAGACCGCTCAGGAGGAATTATAGAGTGATGCTGACTAGAAACTGACAAAATATACAATTTTCAATGAATGGAATTTCACTCTCAGATTTTTGGTGTTTTTTTCATGTGATTTTGAATCTCTCAGTACTTTCTATAGTTTCTTCCTGCAAAATGCCAATTTTTACATAATCTCCCCATATTTTTGCATTTTATCAATGAAATATCTTTCTTTATGGACAGTCCAATTTTTTGCTTAAAAACAGGCCCATTTCTTGGCACGAGGGCCTATTGAACACCAAAGCATTGGTATAAAAACATTTTTCCATTAGTTATTTTTCCCCTGCAAATGATCCAATTGGCACAGTCTTAATGGGCAAACATTTGAATGTTGAAAGATGCTATATGCATCCGAAGAAGTGGGCTGTAGTCCACGAAAGCTTATGCTCTAATAAATTTGTTAGTCTCTAAGGTGCCACAAGTACTCCTGTTCTTCTTTTTTGCGGATAAAGACTAACACGGCTGCTACTCTGAAACCTGACATTTGAATGTTGAGTAGCTTTGGCTTTTGTCACAATTATTTTATCCTTCTCTAAAGGTGCCATCCACTGGAGGAGGTGCCTGGACAGCACATCAAGCAAAGAGGCATTTTTCTTTTTATTTACTGGGTGAACAAAAGCTGGGCCTGGCAGGTGGCAGTAACAACCATCCTCTAGAGGAGGGCAGTTTTAAACTCTGGGAAGGCTCCAGAGAAACTCCATTGGCAGTGGCTCTTCTGGAGATGTCCTGAATTAACCCGTTCTCCAGGTGCATTTGCCCCAGTTCTCCTCAAGCAAGCCAACTCATTTTGTGCACTGCAGCGGCCAACTCATGACCCTTTGTTTGAGCAGCAATTACAGCACTTTCTGGTACTTGGCACTGCTCCAGGTGGCCCACCACCTGGGTTGGCCAGCAGAAACCAGGCAGTGAAATCTGGCCAAGGCACACTTACGTCATGCATTAAGAGCTAAAAGAGTTTAGACTATGGCTACTTTAGTAGCCATATAGCTCTAGTGTAATTAGATGATGTTTCACTCACTGCTGTTAACAGCTCATGTGCATTTACTTCCTTAAGTGAGCTGGGTCCCTTGTTTCAGCATATTAAATAAACGATAAGTGAAATACAGCTCTTAGATTTTAGCAAGGTGGGTGTCAGAATCAGTAACCAGTCAGTACAATGGAAATCTGAAAAAAACAGGTTCATTTCTGCCCAAATCTGTAGTAGAAAAAATAGGTTTTAGATGAGGGGTTTGATTCTGCTCATCCAGTGGCTCTGTTGCTCATTTCATTGTCACTCTGTAGGTCGGATGGCTGACAGAGATTGCTATAGAAATCCAACTCAAAATATTTTGAAAACTTTGTCTTCACTGCTGAGAAAACTAAGTGGTGACTCATGCCCTGGTCATTTCCAGACTCGAAGATTGCAATTTAATGGATTCTGAAACAGATATTCCAGAGACTGCAATTCGGGCACATCAACACCAAGGGTTTCCAACACATTTCCCCCATTTCTTTGATCATTGCATTGGCCACAAATTAAATCCCACTTCCTACTGAAGAGCTCACTCTCAACCACTAAGGCAAAGAAAACATTTAACAAGCTTGTTTTATTACCTCTGCTTGTTCTCCAGCTTCTAGCACGAAGTAGGCTTGCATGTAGTGATGCTTCCTACCACGAGCTCTGGAGGGAGGGAGTTAGAGGATGCAATGCACATCAGTTTTGTAGATCACGTCTTCTTATGGTAAATCATGGCACCACTGATTAATTTTCAGTATTTAAAACCAAGGCTAAAAATGTTTTGACAGCACATATTTATAATTATTTGAGAAGCAAATTGTATTGTTCTGTAGATTGCTCTGTGTTAAGTGGTAGTTTCAAGGGGTTGTACATATAGAGCTTTGTAGAAATTGTTTTTTTATAGTTTCGGCATCTAATATTAATGTTTATGTAAAAGCATTTTTTATTTTTCACCCATTTAAATTTCTGTAGTTGTACAAAATTACTGGTTATAAGCATTTTTTTAATCAATTTAAGTCTTCACACTTGTGCGAAATTAAGGAGGGGTCAGACAATTATTTAATGACAGTAGACACAGACTCAAAAAGTTAATGTTTTATAACAGCTAAAACACAAATTGTCAACATCACAATTCAAAATAGACAAAGTAAATATCCTTAAATCAAACTCTAATAAATTCTCAAGCAGCATTTTTTCTTAATTTGCCTATCTGTATATTTTGATTATCATCAATGTAAATATTTTTTTCGTCGGTTTGTGTGTGTACAGTGGAATTAACATGTACCAACATTTACCCATAATCATCTAATCCTTCCAAGCCTACATATAACCAAAGAGATTTTGATCTAAAGGATCCAAAAGAATTTAAAGTTTGACAATTATACTTGATATGTGGTTCAAAGATCAGAAAGTATAGAGACACCTAAGTATGGTCTCCTTAGAAGGTACAATCTGTGTATATGGGAGGCTGGACTGACCTCAGAACTCTTGTAAACTGGGCCAGTGGAGATTAGGTTTGTTATGGGTTGGAGAGGACAAACCACCACACTTAAAATAACACTACTCTTCATTTACTCTCTTTGCATGCTATATAACACAGAGCAGTTTTAGAACAATAGAAGTGCTTCTCAAATAGCTTTCCTTGCGAGATTATTTCACAGTTTAACAGACAGCTCATGGGAGATGCACAAATATAACTGAAGGGCAGAGTTTAATCCCTTGTCTATTTAATGTGTTTGCCAGAGGCCATGGGTGCATGTGGCACTTTATAATAATGGTAATATAAATGAATTTGAATGATAACAAAATGGAGAATTTATGATTTAGCCTCTTACCAGGTATTAATTCCCCAAATGCATCACTCCAGAGCTGCATCATCTATTTAATTGCAAAATAGTTTGCCTGACACAAGTTTAAAAAAGTATGATACTGTGATAGTCTGATATGCAGAATTCTGTAGAAGTTTATGATTCAATACAAAATGCAATTCAGTGTTTTTTGTATTTCATTTTTTAATGCCAGAATAACATCAAAAAAAGAAACAATTCTTCCACACATGAACTTGCAAACATTTATATATTTTGGACTTGTTTCTCTCTAGAGATGTATGCATAAATACACACACACACACACACAGGTATGTATGTATGTATGTATACACACAATTTTTGTGTGCCTAATACACACAATTTTTTATCCTGGTTTCTATCCCACTCCTGCATAAAATCATGCACATGTACAACTGAAGGTGAAAATTGTGATTAGGGAGCATACTACAAAGGTTTCCTCTTTCCCTGTTTGCCAGAATAATTTATACAACTGTATTTTTGTGAAACCAAACTGCTGAATTCTTCGGTTTCTCCTCCGTAGATGGATACAAGTCATCAGTCTCTGCTGGGACTGCTGCTCTTTTAGCCTGTGTGCTGCACAAACTAAGGAACTGACACAAAAAGTACAAAAACCAAAAAAGTAGTGGATCAGGATTTCAAAAGAATTAGAAAATTATTTGACTTGAACGTATTACCTAGGCCATTCTACTCTTTTAGCCTTGGAGCTTTGTTTATTCCAACACATAAGAGATGATTAGCTGTTCTGTTAACTCTTGATACCTAGAGCTGACAATACAATGTGTGATTTTTTTTTGCATTGACAGTAATATATGGAGCCTCAGATATGCAGAATGTAAGGCATTAATGAGTGAGCAGAATTCTGAAGTCCTAAACATAGTCCAAAAATCTCATTTATATCAAAAGGAGTTTTAGTCTGAATACAGACTGCTGTATTTCTCCCAATAAATTTGAAGCCAAGGCCAGAAACATTCAGAAAGTTTTCTAATCCTCTATAAAACAGTACTATGTTCAATTAATTTCTTTAAATCTGACTACAACTTGCCATATCCTCTGCTTGGCTCTCACCTTTTCTGCTACATATAAACAGGTCTTTGAAGTTATTTATATCAACAAGAAAAAGACTGTCTCTAGACAAAGAACTTTTTTCAATTTAATTAGTAAAATATTTTAAAAGTTGTTCACACTTTAAAAAAAAAAAGGAACATGCAGAAAATTCACTGACAAAAGCATGAAACTTCAACTTACAAAAAAAACCCCAAAACACAGACCCAGATGATAAGGAAGTTTGTCTTTCCCCTAATTTCACATTAACAAAACTAAGTCCCATGTGTTCCTGTTATAAAGACATGTGAGCATAATTGAAGGCATAAAATGAACAGCTTAACCATCTTTAAACATAACAGAATATTTTGGATATGAATAATTAAGTTCCACTAAGTATGGATTTAAAAATGTATTTCAGATTTGCTTTATATCTCGTTCAGAACAATACATCCAACATTAGTTTATGTAAAAACAGGAATAAACAGATACCATTTAGGCTGCTCTAAACCATCACTAATTACACTAAAGGATCTAACAAAATTCTCTGGAAAACAGTCTTAAGAATATTTTTAACACAGTAAAATTATAACAAAGACAGACACTTTCAATGGAATCTAAACTAGTTGTTGCATGTACCGAAGGCATTAGATTCAGTACACAGAGGTAGATCAATTGGAATATTAGCAGTGTATTGACTGTTTAGAGAAGACACAACCAATGAAGGGGGAAAAAGCAACTGTGTGTGCTAGAATTCTTTTAATAATTTATAACAGTCAACCACAAACTCATGCTGTCTTTGGGCCTCATTCAATGTCCATTAAAGCCAATGGAAAGATTCATTGATCTCAATTGGAGCTGGATCGGGCCTTTTTATACTTTGAGGATTCAGAGACAGATTCAAGGAAACAAAACAAAAAAGCTAGAATGGAACTGTGCCCTTTAGCTAACTCTTGGCTGCTCTCAGTGTTCTTAAGCATTAGGTAAAGGAATTTTGATGCATATGGAGCCACTTCAATGAAAATGTTTGATAAAGTGAAGCTTATGGATTTGGATCTAAAAACTTATGTTTGATCTACTTTCATACCTGGGTTTGAGCACACCTCTAAAGGCACACTTGTCAAAAACATCTTTGAGCTCACTGGCCACTGCTCTGTGCATTCTTTGCAGCTGAAAAGAAGCTTAGACAATACAGCCCCAGTCTTGCAAGACGCTGAGCACCCTGAACTCTCATTCATGTTTAGTTTCATTGGGTCAACTCTAGTCAATGGAAACTGAGGGCATCAGCACCTTGCAGGATCTTTGTTGCTTGCATGTTTTATGATCAGGGATTGATGATTTCAAAACACATCACTGACAACCAGTAATAATGTCTGATATTTTAATCTCAATGGCAATGGAGCAGCCTACTACAGACCTCTGCTAACACAAGGCATTTCTGCTTGGCACCAAATGGAATCCTCTTACATTAAACCAAGAATATCAGGAGAGATACAGCTAAAAATAATTTGACAAACACATGGCGACATGTATCCCAAGCATCTTAGGACAGATCATCAGCTGGTATAAATGTTCATAGCTCAATGGAGCTATGGCAGAGACAAACTGAGGCTCTTCCCCTTTGTGTTTGCAGTGAATACTTGCAATGCAATTGAGTGCAAGGGGAATAGTGACATGCAGGATACCTCTGAACTTTTATCTATCTTACTGTTCGAAGTTTTCTTTTTTTCCTTTTATTTTTTAATGGACAGTCACCACCACAATTCTAGCAGGTAGATACATCTTAGAGTCCATGTTAATGCACCCATTCTAATTGCCTGACGTTTTGAATAAGGTGCTTGTTATGTGTTCAACTATATACCTGTACTCCTTTCTTTCTGGGCATACATGTATCCTTGGTCCTTTTTCTCTGTTTATTAAAAAAAAATCTATATTTTTTATGAAAATATTTGCATTTGATTGTCAAATTAACCATGATAATGTTCTTGTTAGAAGCATCCTTCTTAATTTGCCTTACAACCTTCTCAATTAGAGGAAAAAACTGTCAACTTTCTTGTTCTCATGAGGTTTATTAACATGGCAATATATAACTTAGTTTTGCTTTTACTATGGTAAAGATTCTATTTAAAAAATAGCAACTAAATTCTGTCACTGCAAATCTCTGTGTTGCATTTGAGAGAAAGAACAGAAAAAAAGAAAGAATTTTTTTGTTCACCTTGGATAAATAATAAAAAAACCCTCTTAGCGGCAAAACACAAATATTTCACTCATAACCCAAGCACCAGACCATTTCTTTGAAGAAGCTTATGATGCACTTAAGATATACAATGCCACGATATCATAATATGGAACTGAAAGAAATTTCTTGAGAAACCATTAACTTTGAAGGAATGTCTAGACAACTGTGTCAACAAATGCAAATAATTTATGCTTCTCAGCTCCTACCCAATGGATGGCCCCATGCTGAGTATACACAAACTCAGAAGAAAAAGGCATGTCACAGTCATATGACTAGGGAGGATAAGAGAATCACATACAAATTCAAGTTAATCTTGAACAGAACTTCAGAAAGCACTGCTCTAAAGTTAGCCAGCAGAGGGATGTGCCCCTGGTCATTTTAGCTAGTTTAAAACACTAACTTACAGGTGGTGCATCTTAGCTTCAAATGAGAGGTGATGAAGGGAACACAGCTTTTAATTATGATAATTCATTCTGTTAGAAAAATAAAAACTAAATGACTACAAAATACTGTACAACCTCTTGCAGTAACTAACAAAGTGGCTTCTGGAAACAATGCTTTTGCCAAAAATGCATTTTTAAGGCACTTAAACAGATATATCTTTTTTAATATAGATAGAAAAATAAAATATGCGCTAAAACAACATTCACAAATACCAGTCTTCTCAATTGTCTGAGTGTGTACAGTATAGTACATATATACATTCACTGTGACACGGACTGCTTCCATTGTTATACCTTCACAGGTACTTTGGGCTGTCTTGTTAACTTCAGTGCCTGCAAACATGAAACAAAACAATCATTTATTGCGTTGCTAAAGAATATAACCAAATACAAGGCAAGCTTTTATTTTAGTGGGTTCAAAGGGTTCAGTGTATTTTTAGGGGGCTCTGAGAAGCCATATTATCCAGCTTTATTACAGTTTAAAACTGAAAGGTTCTAAGTCGTTTCCACTCAGTTGCAGAGTCAAGTTTTTCTTGCTGTGAAGGATTTTCATCTTACCTGGATGATAAAATCACTTGGCTCCAAACTGCGCTGTGTGCCTCTATGGAGGTAGAGCAGAACCTGGAGGGGGCAAATGCAAACTCCCCTCTACTTGCATTTCAGTTACTGTCATTCACTGAGGTGCTGGGGAGTTTAGTGTTATAACTTTTCACTAGTACCTGTCTCCTTCCTGAGTGGCAAAGCCCAGCAGGAGAGCACTGGAGCTGTTGGAGGAGAATGTCAAAGCATCTCTGCTGGTGGGCTGAGTCTCAGCTATCCTTATGAGAGCAACTGGTAGGCTCTGTTCAAGAAACCATCTTGTAAGGCAGATAATCCAATTATTGACCTGTTTTAAATTCCCTTTTTTGGGACAGATTGTTAAGAAGCTTAAGGAGAGGCTATTCAGACAATATCTGGAGTCCTCGTATTCCCTTGAATACTGATCATCTGGTTTCAGGCCTGGTTACAGTACAGAAATTGTACCAATTGCATTGACTGCAATCAGATATCATTGCTTCCTTTCCAAGAAGTCCCAGTAACAATAGCAAATAGGTTATAAATCCTGAGGCCTCTCACACAGTAGTTTTAAATATATTTAATGTCTGTATCAGTTCCTACAGCTTGTCAACCATCCCATTAAATACTTAAATACAAGACTAGTTGCCACCAATATGCTGACATCACCCCGCTCCTCATTGCCATGGTGCATGACCCAACGAGTGAAGCTGAGCAAATTACTCCATGTCTAGCTTAGGCTCAACTCATACAAAGGGGAGATAGTGCCTGTAGGTTGGTGGGGAAAGGCCTCTTGATTTAGGGAGTACACGTAGCCGTTTGTCCTCTGACTTGTAGTGTTAGACCGTAGCTGCTCCTAGAGGCTCAGGTAGTAGCATTTGACAGAGAAGAATGGCTTCTTCTTTTGAGTGTAGACCCTACTTTATTTATCCATGCCTCTGTCCTGTGGAGATAAAATTGCTGCAATGCACCACCCTACATGGCACTTAATGTGGATTTCTATTTATTAATTTATTAGTGCGTCCCAGTGCTCTGTGATCTATACAAGCTTCCAATTAGCTTCTAGATGAAATATAAAGTGTTCAAAAAAAGCTTTAAATGACCTGATTACTTGAGAGGCCAGCTTTTTCCTGTGGTATAAGTCTGCAATTTCTATCTGGGATGGTGCTAGTCCTAATAGCCCATTGTTTTATAAAGAGGGAGGGAGGAAGGATAAGACATTTTCTAAGAGAAGTTCTGAACTCTGGAAGTTAACTCACAACTCCTATAGGTCCTAGAGAGACTGGATTTGCTGACCCTCATCAGCGAATATTCATGCTTTTTCCTGGGCTTATCCTGAAGGGGTGCTTTAGCAGATGTAAATTGGTATGAGGATGGAGACTGTTATTTGAGGTGGGTTGATTAAATAAGTGAATTATATTTTGAGAGATGTGATTTGGTGAGTCTTTGTATTGCAAATATTTGTCCTTTAGTTTTATACATTTTTCAAGCCTGTAAAAGCTCCTTGGCAAATGCTATTTAAAACCAATGTAAAAAAAAACCTTAAAAACAAACATGTAATGCCATGTCTCCCAACAACCATCATCATTTAATGACTGCCAAAATTTAGCCATTAGACACTGTACTCTTGGATATTATATACCAAGAGATTCAGGGGAGAGACACAATTTCACATTTTGTTTGGGTAACAATTTCTTTTACTTTGTAGTTTGGCAGATTTTGCTGCCATATTTACAAGCTAGAAATATCCTACTGCAGATGAACCTCTAAATATTTAAATTCAATTTCATACAAGCAGATCACATGTACTATCATAATTAAGCAAGAATGTCAGGGGAACTGAGAACTGTGACTGGATAACCGTCTCCCACTGCAAGAGAAATGCCAAAATGAAGCCGAGGTGTTTATAGAAAATAAACATCAAGGTGATGATGACATGTTTATTTTCAAAGCGAGAGACCATTATCCAGTCACAACATTCAGTTCTATTGTAATTATTGCATCTGTACCAAAAACTTCATTGATTTTAAAAAAATGGAGTAATTAAAATAATATTCATGTGAATAACCTAGGAGACCAAGTGAAATATATTGGTGCAGCAGAATGACAGTTTCTCAAAATTTCTTTATTGCAGCATTATAGTCTGAGTAGACAACTTGTTTGGTGCTTAACAAATAAGAAACTTAGTACTTGGTGCAGCTCCGAAGGAGGGTGCAATGGTGGTTCTAAATCACTTTTGCTCTCCCCCAATCTTGTACGCTGCCTGACGGCTACTGTAACTTGCAACAACTGGCAATAGCCTCAAGGGGCCTTTACACTACAAGTGGGGATCACAGATGTGCAGATTAGCTCTAGCCATACTCCCTATACTGGCCACAGGGAGGAGTGAGGTGATACACGAGTGGTAATGCCCTAGCAGTGTGGTGATCATCCTCAGTGATGCCAGTTTAACTGGGCTTTTTTGCAGGAATAGCACAAAGTTAGACCCAAGCACAGCTGAAGATCAGTACTACTGTACTTTTATTGATAAAGTCTGCCTGAAAGGCCTTTTTTAGGGGATGAAATTTTTAATCTGAGTTTTAGGCCATGATTTTTAAAAGTGACTAGTGATTTTGGGTGCCCATTAAAGTGGCCCGACTTTGAGACAGTGTTGAGGATCCACTCTCTGGAAATTGGGACCGTTTGAGGTGTCTCAAGTTAGGAACCAAAACCGGAGCACCCCAAATTACTAGTTTGAAAATCTTAGCCTTCGAGTTTGATGCAAGCGTTGGACTGACAGCACTGGAAGCTGATGTCCTCTCTGGCTGCTGACTCAACAAACCCAACATTTTTGTTGAAAATTTGAAATTCTGAAAATTTCAGTCACCTTTCTTCTCTGCCTACTGAGGAAACTTAGGCAGTGGCAGGCAGTGTAAGCTTTCCCACACTGTGCTGAAATGTACCTCAACTTTCACTTACAAGGACTCCCTATATGGGTGAGAGTTTCCCAGTCTCCATACCCATTCAATCCTTGTCATCTCTGCTAACCAGAGGTGCCAATTAGTGTCCATCATGAGGATTTGTTTCTCTGGTGTTGGTATTTCTATGTTAGGAACTGGACAGACACCATTAAACTTATTTCACATGGACCACTGAACAGCTATCAAATGGTAATAGCACCAATCACTGTTGTAATAAACTGAATTTGACCCAGTGACTTAGAGATGAAAAACCTCTCTGTATCATGTTACAGCCCTATGAACCAGCCAATGCTATATTTTTGTTTTTAAAACTTGACATGAAATACCATTCATCCATCGAGTAATCTGTATATTTTTCATAAGTATAAAGGACAACATAATATTAGAAAACAATAAACGCTTTAGTCCTGAATGATTTTAATTCATTGCATACAGGGCTCTCATTTAAAAACAACAACAAACAACAACAAAACCCAACAAATACACAGGATCTCAAAATGATAGATATATGAAATCTCACCAGAAGACAAATTCCAAAGCTAGCTTTATTTGATAGAGATTGGCTCATGCTGCAAAGTTCAGCTCTATCAAGGGCCTTCTTATTGGGGGTTTTCTGAGTCAGGTGCCTAATGAGCAAGAAGCCAGCTGCAGAGGTCTGATCTGGATGTGAACTTCTCAAAAATCTGGGATGTTTGAATCCTGGGTTTTCATTCAGTCTTATCGTGAATATCAACACCATAAAACAAGAAAGGAACAAAGGAACCCTAGCCCAGGATCTACAAGAACATTGAAGGGTTTCAGAGTTACATTTACTTACTGTTATTTTTTCTTACATTAAAAAAATAGTACTCTGCATTATAAATATTATTATGTGGGAGCAATTTCTTACCTTCTGTCTAGAAACCATCCAAGATTTTATTGTTGGTACCAACACACTGCCAAGAAGAATCTGAGCTGGGTGATAGATAAGTAAGGGGACGGAAATTAAAGATAGGTGCTCATAGCCGGCAAATACTATCTTCAGCATTGGAATACCTGTGGGCACAAAGACAGCAGACTTAAGACTCCGACTTTGCTTTTCACTTCAAGGATCACAGCAAAGCATTTTACATTTTACTAAGATTTCAACCAGACAAAAGGAACATTTCTGCAAGAATGAAGACACAGAAGAATCTTGTGAAATTCCCTAATTAAGTGGAGTGACGCCAAGCTCCAGCCAGAGGCTTGATGCAGATTTGTACTTTGATGGAGAGTGATTGTGCAGGTGCTGGAGGGAGTCTTGGATTCTTTTATTTTTTTCTCTCCTTTGCTCTATCCCCATTTTTCTCACTTGTTCCCTATGAACCTGCCCATTTGCTCCCATTCGTAATCTTCCTCCAGTCCTACCAGCTGTGTGGGGACACTGTGCACCTACAAACTCCTGACCCACTCCCTTTCCATAGAGAAGTGTTCAATCATCAGCCTTCCCTGCTCTGACTGATGCTTATGGCTCAGGTGGAGCCAAGTGCCAGTCAAAGTGAACAGTCATTTGTTAGCGAGATAATATCACTTCTCACTCTGGCCATGAGTTTTCAAAGAAAGGGAGGAAGACAAACATCCTAATGAACTAATGGGGCAGAACAAATCAGCTGAAGTGGAGTTAGCAGGGAAGTAGGAAATGGTTAGAGTACAGAGGAGGCTGGGGGTTGGGAGGAGTGGAAGGACATTTTTCCTAGAAGTCTTAGTTTGAGCTCAACAGTGTCATTTCTATTACACTTCTCCAAGAAGAATCTTGACAGATAGTGAATTTGTATGTCTCTGTCTGACTCAGCCATTATATACTAAAACAAGGTATCTTTTAAAATACTTGTTCTGTAAAATAAGTTTTAAAATATATATAATCTGAGAGGAACTCTTTTTATGGAATGTTTTTTTCATATAGGGCTGGAAATAAAACACAAAACTCTTCACCTCTAGGTCATTGATTCAACTCTAGGGAAAGGATGGGAGGGATGAGATCTGCGAAACTTTCATTACAAAACCTGAATAGGTGAAATTTTTATCACAAACCCAAACTTGGGTTTATAGAGGCTGGCAAACCTCAGCTGAGTTTGGAGGAAACATGAACCATTTGGATGGTGGGAGTCTAAATGAACCAAAACCAAGAAGTCTGGACAAATTGCCATGAGCCAAACCTGCAAAGCTCCACAGAGGTCTAGCAGAGAATGCAAGAGATCACAACATCTGATGGCTATTCATCATTATGTTTAATGAGTTGCTGATGTGAGTTCCGTCCCCAGTGGACAAGTGGCCACATCACACAAATCATCTGCAAAATTAACACTACTGATGGTAGCCTAAAAAGAGAGATGAAGGCATGAACACGTCACTGGAGGATCAACCACATGCTCCCCCTTTAGTGGGTCTGGCCCTGGTTGCAGTTCATTGACAGGGCAGTGTGGGGAAACTTGGGCTGATGCTAGCTGCGTTCTGCCATGCCTGTTATGTTATTTTGTTTTGCCCTTCTGTAATGAAGAGCCAAACTGGTTTCTTTTTAAAATGTTGTAAAACAAACAAGCAAAAAAGAGAGCTCCCATCTCAATTCCTGGGCTGAGGATGTATGCGACGTTTCAGCCTGCAACATATTTTTACGGCGAGGTTGTGAACTGCTGTTAACTGAAGTTATAACAGAAACACTGACTGAAACAGTAGTGACATGAGCAGGTGCTGCTATAACAAAAATAGTAAAGTGAAGGGGATGAATTTAAATCTTACAGATGGATAGCAAGGAACGAAGGTGCTAAGCAAAAAGGATCTGGTTATCTTTATTTTGGTCTGTCCGCTCCTGTTTTGCTCATCACTTATAGCATACTACTACTGACTCTAATGTAATAAGATAGCTGCAGCAAGACTAAACTAGTTCAGTATAAGTTTGCACAGCATCAGAGCACACACATTAAAATAAAATAAGGTCAGTTAGAAACCTCTCAGGTTTTCTCAAAATACTTTAAGAATTTCTTAAATACTTAAAGAATTTCTCACCTCATTTTTCTTGGATCTTGTTAGCGTATGTGCAGTCCTACCTGATGGTTTAAAAATGGTTATATGTACCCAGACATATATTGCTCTATGCTCTGGGTGGTGGGTTTTGTTGTTTTGTTTTTTCTTAAGAGTAATTGGGCCATATTTTCCCTCACACTCATGTAATCTGATTGACTTCACTGGCTTCAGTTCTGATTTACACTATCAGAGGGCGGGAAATGAGGCCTGTCCTTTATTTTTTGCTGGGATTTTAGACTCTGCTATGGCTTCACTGTATGATCTCCATGATGTAAAGCAGAGGTGGCCAAATATTCTGACAGACACGTGGTCAAGGACACACACATTCACCTCCAAGAAAAGAGGGAGCCATGGGGCCTAGTTAGGTGAGAAAACAGCACCTTACAGGATCAAGAGATGAAAAGCAGAAAGGATCGTCCAAAAAATGTCATCACCTCCGGGGAAAAAATAATTATCTAGACACTCAACCATCTTTCCAGCCAGATTTTCCCTGTTTCTTGCTCCGTTGGGCTTGTTCCTTTGTTCTCCCTCTCCTGTCTGCTCTCATTGTTCCTGTGTTCCTTCTCAGTCTTTGGTTCCTGTATTCCCATGGGCTCGCTTTTTTTCTTCTTCTGGCCCTTGATGTTCTCCCTCACTTAACCTTTCTGTTCCTGCATACTTTCTTTCCTTCCTTTTCTTGGTTCTTGTCCTTTTAACCGGTATTGTTCTGCTGCACGAGGGTCCCAATTCTCCTCTCACTTACAGCAGTGAGAATCAGGTGTAATTCCATTGAAGGCAATGGTGTAACACCTGTGTAAATGGGTGTTATGAGAAGAGGGCCAAACTTGTGGCGCTGGATTCCCATTTTTTCCTGATGTTTCTGCTCTTTTCCCAGGTCTTTCACCACTCTTTTACTACTAACATTAAAGCATTTTGTTTTGACACATTTTGTGCCACAGTGCTAGGGACCTAGAGCTGACCCAGTGCTCTAGTCATTAAAGGGATTAGCTATTTTCCTCCTGGAGTGGAATTAATGGGGGGGATGGGTGCTCAATGGCTTAATTAGACAGGAGGCTGACCAGCTAATGAAAGCAATCAACCAATCAGCTGGGAACAGTTAAAAGGACAAGAAGCACAAGAAAGTGGCAGGCACAGACCAGGGGATACAGGATTTCAGGATGGGGTGATCTTCCCTTCTCACCCTCCATAGAGTTGGTTAAGGGGGGAAGTTTACTTTCAGTTGTATGTGGCTACACAAGGCTGTACTGGTGAATTGGTGGCAGGGACCTAATAAATAATATGGTGGGGCTTGTGTCTACCCTGGTTTATCTCCACACAAAGAGTGGAGAAGGTAGCCTGTTACGTATGTGTGCAGTAGATATGTGAGTAGGAGAAAATCTGCTTGCCCAAACTCCATGACTATTAACATGGCCAGCAATAACAGTGGGGTAGCTACAACACAAAGATACTAAGTAGGTGTGCCAGAAAAGCTCTTTTGCTCCCCTTACTTATGCTGATTTGGCCCCACGATTGTAGTTTGGACATCCCTGATCTAAGGCTACTGGTTCCCAAGTAACTAACTGGAATCCATTTTCCCCTCCCCCAGCCTTGCACCCAGTGTAACCTCACACATCTTTCACTTCCTCTCTCTCTCTCCCCCCGTTGTTACTTTCACATTTTCTAGTCTCCTTTATACAAGGCCCTATGAAAATACCATGCTGCACTTCATTATATTTAGCTAACTGTAAAATAATAAAAAAGTCTACAAGATTTGAAGGTATTTTTAAGCAAATTTAAATATAGGACTCTTTTCATCTAGCTATCATTGCAGTCATATAAATGAAGCAAATTAATTTTAATGCTCCAAGGTACTGATTCTGTGTCACCATGGTTGACAGGATCCAACCAGACTTTATGAGATGGCATTTGACTTTATGGAAGTGAGCACTATGCACGCATTTACAATTTTACAGGGACTTTAAGCTGTCATGCTGAAAAATGTTTATAAAACATTAATCAAAAAGTGCCTCTTTAATACAATGCATTGTCTGAAAGATGTTAGAAGGCACATATTGTAAATGGATTCTTTTTCTGACTAAAGTAATTTCTACCAAAAGCATTTCCC
This sequence comes from Trachemys scripta elegans, assembly GCF_013100865.1. NCBI lineage: Eukaryota > Metazoa > Chordata > Testudines > Emydidae > Trachemys > Trachemys scripta. The sequence goes on from NC_048302.1 coordinate 53,932,715, forward strand.
CACTGCTATACAAGTACACAGTGTGGATAGATAAAGAGCACTTTCTCAGCACATTACTACCTGATCCAAACACTTGGGAAATCACTAATGTACAGCATGCCATATTTCCATGTCACACATGACACATTTGTCTAAAATTACCCAACAGAGTTTGACATTGCAGCATATTCCATAGCAGAGCTTTCAACTGACATCTGCCAAATAAGAACTTCAAGTAAGAGCTTTCTTCTTCTAACAAGCAAGTAAGAGTTTTCTTTTATCCTATACCCATGATGGAAAGGATAAAACAATAAGTACTGGAGCTCAGTTTTTCTATTTTAATATGTTTATTTTATGCTCCGTGAATTTGGAAGCTTCCTCATAGCAGCGTTTCATCACTTGCTGTTTTCTAAAGTACTGCTATGATTTGAGAGAACTTAATATAACATTTTATTGCTACCAAAATACAGGCTATTATCCTTCACCCCCAAACCCAAATTATTGCTAGCTGCTATACTTATTTACTTTATTGTTCAGTTTTTTTTCCCCTTAAATGTCTGGATACCAAACCATTTATCCTAAAACTTTATCACTTATATTACTGAACAACATTCCAAATCACTTGTGCATTGCACATATGAGAAATTGCAGTATTTTTACTTGAAGAAACATATCTGGAACAACAGAAAGAGAATACCACTGAAAGTATGGACGCACAAGCCATTCAGAAGATCAGAGGAAAAAGTAAATATCCCCAAAGCAATGACAATCATTAGAATACAGTCCTTGGTCTATGGATTTGTAATATTCTATTCTACTTGTTTACACCTTTCTAGTGAGTCAATTACCACGGTATCTAAGCCTCATATATAAGAAATAAGACATTACTGAGTTATGAATAATAGTAGCTTCTCTGTCCCTTTCCAAGGTATATTGTCTTTCTGCAGGATCACTTTGGAAGTTGATTACAAAGGGGGGATGCCAGGACATTTAGCAACCTTCTTTATGGAGGAAATGCCTATTCAGAGAAGTGAGTCTTGTATATGGATCTGTCTGAGACAGGCAAGAGACCAGCTCAGTTCAATTGCTAGTAGCAGGGAGTTTCATAAGATCCTACCACTGAGAACACACTGCCAAGCAGCCTCTGAGAATTCCCCTAATGGTTTTGCCAGCCACATCTTCCCTGCTATGGCAGTATTCTCAGAGGGGTGCAGAAAGGTAGTCATGGATATGAGTAGGTTCTAACCCATTTAGGATTTAGAAGTTGAGAACAAAGCTGTTAAAGCAGACAAGGACTTGGATGGGGAGCTGTTGTTGAGCACAGAATACTGGTGATGTAGTGTGATCAATCTGTCTTGTTCAGGAGAGATGTTGCATGTTGTACCAGATGGAGCTTTCATGTTTATCCTAGACAGAACACACTGTAATAGTTTAGCTTTGAGGTGACACAGGACATATTAATATGGCTAGGTCTGTGTCCTCGAGGAAGGAACACAACTTCTGGTTAGCTGTAGATTGAAGAAGGGGTTTCTGGCTACTGTTTTTTAAAACCCTGAAACTGCACACCACTTTGATTTATTTATTATTTGGCATATACAATGCGTTAAAGCCAAGCCACACCGTTCTTATCAACAATGTTCAGGGCATGAAGACCTCCAGGAAGTTAAGTCATTTTGCATTCCTCAAGAATGTGTGTCATGGTTTGTGGCTGCTCACACTGACATAGTGGACTGTCTCTGAAACGACACTGAAATTCTGCTGCAGCACAAATTCCATGAATTAAATTGGTTGAGAAGGCTCCATTGTCTTCATGGTAAATCAAACCCGGGTTGACGTTGACTCAGAGACAAGATAATTATTTGTCACTTTCTTTGCAGACCATGAAGCTCGCCACACATCCTCTATCATAAATCCCTCACCTGGTAAACTTAGCCACAATGGGTGCTGTGAGGGCAGACGACCATGTGGTGGATCAATGAAGTCTTTAATTAATGGTAGATGTGGTATATCATGCAATTTTGTCATGAGCTTTGCTACTCTTTCATCTCTGCAAACACTGGATGGAGCAATATTGCAGAGAACTAGTAACCATGGTAGAGTAGATTTAAGTGTGCCTGAAATAATATGCAGGGTGAAATTAAGTTGTACATTGATCATTCTTGTGTGAGATGAGAAAGCCCATACTGGAGCGCAGTACTCCACTGCTGAATAACAGAGTGCCAAAGATGAAGTGCATAATGTTTGGGTGTTGGCGCCCATGTCGTTCTGGCCAGTTTTCCAAGCAGGTTGTTGTGTGTTTTGACCTTAGTCATTGTCTTTGTAAGATGATCACGATATGTGAGAGTCCTATCTAACATGATGCCTAGACCAAGTGTGAATCATTCTTTATTTGCTGACCATTGAAAACTATATTCAGCTCTCTGCCCACTTGTGCATGATGTAACAACTGTGAAGAGCTACAAAAGGATCTCTCAAAACTGGGTGACTGCGCAACAAAATGGCAGATTAAATTCAATGTTCATAAATGCAAAGTAATGCACACTGGAAAACATAATCCCAACTCTACATATAAAATGATGGGGTCTAAATTGGCTGTTACTACTCAAGAAAGGTCCTGGAGTCATTGTGGCTAGTTCTCTGAAAACATCCACTCAATGTGCAGCGGCAGTCAAAAAAGCAAACAGAATGTTGGGAATCATTAAGAAAGGGGTAGATAGTAAGTGATAGAAAGTAAGGCTGCGAGTCTGTCACAGAGTCCGTGACTTTCTGTGACCTCCATGACTTCTGCAGCGGCTGGTGCTGGCTTAGGGGCTGCCTGAGCTGGGCATCCCCTGGGCCAGCAGCTGCAGCAGTTTGGGTGAGTGGGAGAGGGCTCAGGCTAGGGGCAGGGGTTTGGAGTGTGCGGGGAGGCACTTACCTCAGGGTGGGAGGCTCCCTGGCTCCCACTGGCATGGCCCCACTGCAGCTCCTAGGCGGAGGAGGGGCTAGGGGACTCTGTGCTGCGTGCTGCCCATGCCCATAGGCCCCGCCCCCACAGTTCCCGTTGGCTGTGGTTCCCGGCCAATGGGAGCTGCGCAGACGGCACCTGTGGCAGGAGCAGGGCGTGAAGCCCTCTGATCCCTCTGCTGCCTAGGAGCTGCAGGGACATGTGGAGCTAGGAAAGGAGCCCCTGCCAGCCCCGCCAACCCCCCCCCCCTAGCACCAGCAGGGGTCCCGGGTCACCTCTCCCACCTCCCCCAGCACCCTCTGCGTGCCTGACCACCTGCAGTCTGCTACCCAAGTTTTAGTTAGGGGTATATAATAAAAGTCATGGACAGGTCACGGGCTGTGAATTTTTGTTTACTGCCTGTGACCTGTCCATGACTTGTACTAAAAATACCCGTGACTAAAATGTAGCCTTAATAATAAGACAGAAAATATCATATTGCCTCTATATAAATCCATGGTATGCCCACATCTTGAATACTGTGTGCAGATGTGGTTGCCCCAACTCAAACAGGATATATTGGAATTGGAAAAGGTTCAGAAAAGGGCAACAAAAATGACTAGGGGTAGGGAGCGTCTGCCATATGAGGAGAGATTAATAAGATTCGGACTTTTCAGCTTGCAAAAGAGACGACTAAGGGGGGGGGATATGCTAGAGGTCTATAAAATCATGACTGGTGTGAAAGAAAGTAAATAAGGAAGTGTTATTTACTCCTTCTCATAACACAAGAACTAGGGGTCACCAAATGAAATTAATAGGCAGCAGGTTTAAAACAAACAAAAGGAAGTATTTCTTCACACAAGGCACAGCCAACCTGTGGAACTCTTTGCCAGAGGATGTTGTGAAGGCCAAGACTATAACAGGGTTCAAAAAAGAACTAGATACATTAATGGAGGATAGGTCCATCAATGGCTATTAGCCAGGATAGGAAGGGATGGTTTCCCTAGCTTCCGCTTGCTAGAAGCTGGGAATGGGCGACGGGATGGATCACTTCATGATTACCTGTTCTGTTCATTCCCTCGGGTGCACCTGGCATTGGCCACTGTCAGAAGACAGGATACTGGGCTAGATGGACCTTTGGTCTGATCCAGTATGGCCGTTCTTATGTTCCATCAACAACGTCCAGGTTTGTAGCCTGACCAACAGCACTTTATGGTTGAATGAATCAAAGGTGGCTGACCATCCTAAAAGTATTAACATGGATATTTTCCCTCTGCTTATGGGCATAAGAAGATCCTTCATCTGTGCAATTAGCACTTTTTTGATGCCATATCTAGGGCTAAAGTCTGACTGGGAAGAGTCCAGGTGCAGCTGGGGTTATTTTGCCACTGCCTTCTTGATAGCATCTAAATTATGCTGAAAGAAACCCTTGCTGAAAGTATTTTAAGAGGTGAGGAACTCAATACATTTTCAGATCTCCATTCAGTTTCAACATGGGGAGGAAGAGGGACAAACTGAAGCAGCAGCAAAATTAAAAAATGTCTAAGGAGGAAGTTGCACAATGCAATGGTGAGAGATTAAAGGAGCGTGGTGGGACAACATAAGAAAGTCACAAATGGGGGACAGTCCTTCAGATGGAAGTTTTGGCAGACCTGCATTTATCCAAATGAACAAAAATACTTAACTTTCATGCTGTGCATTGAAGAAAGGACAATGGCCTAGATTCACAAAGATACTCAGGAGCTCGGAGTCATGATGCTGAGCATTGCAGCATCTAACTTTTATGTGCCTGGAAAATCACAGGAACAACACTCCGATTCACGAAGCCTGAGTTAGTGCCTACATGGGGAGAGATTCACAAAAGCCAACACACTAGGTGGCTTTCCTGTTGAAATCCCTTCTCCTCATCAGTTGGAGGGGGAACTTGAACGGGGTGGAGGGTGTCTTCCACATCCCTGGGGAGTACCCTAACCACTGGGCTAAAAGTTGTGAGGGAAGTCCTCTCTCTCTCTCCCTCCTCTCCCATTACCCTCGCTGTCTTGTGTGAACCTGCTTGAGGGGCCTGGTCTGATAGGTGTGCGCAGAGCCAGATCAGGCCCCACACAAGTTATGCAGGTGAATCCTTGTCCTCCTTGGTTTGTGAATTGCTCTGGGATTTAGGTGGGAGATACGTGCCCAGAGTTGAGGCAGTCACACACATGTCCAGAGGCAGAAACAAAGGAGCAGAGAACTTTTTACTGCAAAATCTTAGGTGCTGAGTGCATTTAGGCACCCAAAGGATTCAGCAGAAGTTTTGTGAATAGCAATGGAGGCTAAAGCTGGGACTTCGGAGCTTAAGAACCTTTGTGAATCTAGGCCAATGACACTAGAGCATTCAAAATAGAGCTCACACGGCTCTAGCATGAGACTGGGTGCCTGGGACCTCCTTTGGGAGCACAGCACTACTGGGATACAGATGAATCACTGAGTACCCTGTTAATATATTACATTGGCCCCAAAGTTACTTGGGGGGATGCAGGAGAATCACGTTTTGAAATTCAGCCCTGCCTGTATGAGATTCATACTGACTGCAAGAGATTCAATGGGTCTGTGATACATATAAAGGTGAAGGAAGAGGAGGATATGAATGAAGAATGAGGATAGATATTTCTTTTGTCACTAACACTAAAGGAAAAGATGGAGAAAAGCTAGAGCCCTAGGCATGCTTTTACTAATTTTAGTTTTTAGTTGTTCAGGTCACTGGTTCACCTTGTTCATATTACCACAGAAATTAGATTCTGCAATGTAAAATGTAGCTACTAAGAATCAGTACATCTTCGACTATCAAAGATTTAAGTAAATAAAAATGTAAAAGGGGGAAAGAGAGAATGTGCTGTTTGATCTATTTATGGTTTTTTGACGGGTGTTTTCAGATTGGAAGTGATGTTTAATGAATGACCTGAGCAATCTCACCAAATGCTAACAATGAAACATTAAACACCAACAACTGAAGACTGTTGCCTTAGACTCAGGAACACCTTAACCCATCTGACAATATTGTAGTAATAATTAATTAACAGGTCATTCAAGAATGAATCAAACCACCATAAATCTTATTTTAAACGCTAGCTTATCTCTACAATGGGACCTAGGCATATGCATGGCAATGGTGTAACTGATCTTGGTCTACTTCAGAGACATTTTACTACCTGTATATCAAGTCATAGTTCACACAGACAATACATTCAGTGCATACTTAGAGGTTTGTCTTGTACTTCATTACTAACATGAAAGCTATTGAGATTTGTGTACTCAGTGACTGCAGAAACACCTTTTTTGTCTATATTTCTAATATACTTTTATGAAACAGAGCCATGTCAGTGCCTCAGATATTATGGTGATAAATGGAAGGATGCACAGAGAGACAGACAATATCCTACAGATTGAAAGTTTTATTAATTTGCTGTTCCCTTGAACACAATTATTCTCTCCAGCACAGCAGATGCCAGGATCTGTGGAGGCATCCAAGTTTTGGCTAAGTGAGTTTCATTTAATATATTAAAATAGACATTATGGAAATACTTATATACATTATTCCTATTGTATTTGAGTGCATGCAAGAAATGAAACTCACAGTGATTCCCTCCTTATGCATCAAGGCAAGCGAAAACACAGATGCATAAACTAAACATCTTCTCCTCTCCCTCCCTCTTTTTACTGTTTTTAGGCCATGGAAATGCCAGATACCGGAATCTGAAAATACTGGCCACAACTTTTCATCTTTTTTTGGAGAACAAAGGATAATACGATTTACTTTCCCCATCACTTGGGCAGGGATTTTGGAGCCAACAGTCCTCTATTCATCTATCTAGGAGTATAACAGGGTTTAAAAGAGAACTAGATAAATTCATGGAGGTTAAGTCCATTAATGGTTATTAGCCAGGATGGGTAAGGAATGGTGTCCCTAGCCTCTGTTTGTCAGAGGGTGGAGATGGATGGCAGGAGAGAGATCACTTGATCATTACCTGTTAGGTTCACTGCCTCAGGGGCACCTGGCATTGGCCACTGTCGGCAGACAGGATACTGGGCTGGATGGACCTTTGGTCTGACCCAGTATGGCCGTTCTTATGTTCTTATCCACAGGAGAGAGAAATACTGTCCTACGTCTATTTTCCACACGAAAACGCTGAGAATTAGGATGGTGGTGGGAGTTGTGCAACTTGCAGCTCTGAAGTTATTCCTTTCCAAGCTCCCAGCAACTCCCCTTGTAACAGGGCCACTACTTTTTCCAAGTGTTTTTTTTTTTAATATCCTTGCACCCACAGTTCCAGAAGTGTCTGAAGCCAGCAGCTGAGACTGGCTACTAGACGGTGTATTGAGAGCAGCACATGTAGATGTGATACTCCCACAGAGTCTCAACGACATCTTTAATACTCTTTACTATAGGTGACATTTGTAGCCTCTGCCTGCTTGGGATAAAGGGATCTTGAGTCATGTCCAAACTTGGATCTCCCCAAGGGTAACCTGTCAGCTATCTGCTGAGTATAAGGTAGTTTCTTAAAGTAGATAAATTAACTTTAACCATTTTGGTGGAGAAAGAGGATTGGGAGGGCTCTTGTGTCATAATCATTTTACAGCTGGGTGTTCGTAGCATTTTTTTTTATTATTATAAAGCGGTATGAGCTTGCTGTCATTAAAAACCTGCAATCTGGTTTTTAGTGTCTGATCCAATTAAGTGTACATCTGGCAAGACACACAACCAAATAAATAATTGGAGAGGTGCAACTCTGAAATGACAATTGTTATTCATCGATCTCTTTTTGCAAGTCGAGATTGAGAGATGTAAACTTCAAGTGAATGAGATCTCCTGGGTGAGATTCTTCAGTTCAAACACAGTAAACAACTGTTGTTCTCTGATGCACATTTTAGTACTGCTGGAGGCAAACTTTCTAAATATTAATAAAAAACCTACTACTGGCAGAGTGTACAGATGAATAGGAAGCACTGGGAAACAAGCCCCAGTGCTGGATTTCTTGTCCACATTCAAAGGCTAATCAAAATGCATATGTTTCAGGGCACATAAGAAGGGAGATTCCCAAATTTCCTATAAAGTTACCCTTTTAGAATCATAAGAGAGATGAAAATTCAGTAAACAGAAACAGAGAAGGCATACGATATCATGAATCTCATGCCAAACACAACATTAGAAAAGCATGTGCTGTGTCCAAGCGCCACTAAGACTCATTTAAACTCTGACATTTCTTTCTTTGAGGTTGATCTGCTAGCAGATTATCTTCTTGAATATACACCCTCACTATAGCCCCTTTGTGCTGCTCTGGTGGTGCAAAGAGGCCATAAAGCTGACTTAGCTAACCAGCATGTGGACACGATGGGAGACTAGGTGTTGCCAGAGCATTGCTACTCTCAGAGGCTGTTACTAGCTGGCACATGAGAGCAGGGCTGAGTCTGCTCTGATTTGTGCCTGGACCCCATATGTTTACTTGCCTATTGAGTCTAATTGTCACACTGAAATATATGGTAAATGCTCACTTTGAGGGTCAATCTGAAATTCCCACACACTAACCTGGCAAGCCAGAGGGCACTTCACTTTATCCCAATAATAATACTTTAAAATATACAACTATACAAGAACATGGGGCCAGAGTCACTGGCGGGTCTAGGTCAGCATACGATGGCAAAGCCCCTTGGTGCAAAGCCCTGGTGATGGAAATTTGGCAGAAGGAAAAAGTTGCAAAGTCCACAACTTCAGCGGACTGGGGTGAGTGCGTAGGGGGGTTTGAACAGCTAAATAAATGGGCACGGCCGATGGGTGTGATGATGAATGTGCTGAATGTTCACCACATGCCAGCAAAAAGCCTAATGCATGGTGTTGTGGCTAAACTGCCTGCCATCCCTTGGGGATTACCCCTTCTGGGTGAGTAGGAATGCTGTAGCCTGCAAACTGCCAGCTCGGTTTGGGGAGTGGGGGAGAGAGGGTGCAGAGGCTTATTTAGGAGGAAAATATTTAAGCTATCTCCATCCCAGAAGCCTTGAAAATGGATTTGGTTTTTGTCTGTGTCCCCAGTGGAGAGATATCTTTAAAACATTGGCAAGTCCCAACAATCAAGTTCTGCCTCCCCTCAGAGTCTAGCGAGAAAGGAAGGTGGTGACTGGTTAGGGCATAACAATGACTCGATAAATAATATTGTACCTCAAGCACATGTTTGGTAGGGACTCAAATGAGCAACGGTGGGAGGGTGAAGCAAGTACGTAGCCAGTCCTAGAGAACTGACCAGCCATGCAAGGAGGCCTACATGGCTTCTAGTTAGATTAAATAGCTCTTTCCTTCCTTGGAAATAGTTTAAAGTTTTTAGGAGAAGACTAACGGGCTCGTTGGTCAGCCAGCCACAAAAAGGGAGGAGAGTCTATGAAAGGAGCATCAAAAAGGGAGTAACTTTCTTTGGCTTCTTGGTTCTGCTTTCAGCTACAGCAATGTAGCTTGAGAATAATTTCAATGACTTTAAATGACAATAACAGAACTGTTTACAGGAACTGGGAACTTCTGTACATGAACTGGGGGGTCCTAGTACTGTCCTCTTGTGCCAGGCTCTCATTTCTAACTCATGCACCATTAGCCTCTCCAGGCCTAATCTTCTGAAATAAGTGCCACTTACTGGGAAAGGAGAAAGCCATCCCAACTGCCCTGCTGGTGGCAAAGGGAGAGACAAAAAAGAACTTCAAAAAACAAACTTTAAAACTGACCTCAGGAACACAAATTTGAACTTGAAGAACCCACACTAACAGTAGGCACTTTATCCTTGGTACCAGTTCTTCATAGTAGTTTGCTCTCACAATACCCATTAGAAGGCCAGGAGATTTCTTACGCAGGCAGAGTAAGGAGGATAGATTGGGGAATGAGAGGGCTATAGTAATAGCCCTTGTGAGACTTCATATCTTTCTAGGAATTCAAAAGCAAAACTGGATTCAACAGGACCCCTATGATTTTAATAATTTTGGTGGAAGTTGGGAGTACACCTTGGTCCAGATACAGCCTCCCGCCATCTGTTCCTTCAAATGCCATCCCCTACCAACAAGAATCATCTCTCTCTTATGCAGGCAGGTCACTTTCACCTAGATCCCTTTCTCAATCAGGTTAGATGAAAAGGAGATATAAAACGAAATATCAGCAGCAAGTGGATGATAATGCAGCCTAAAATGTTGCCTCTTAGTCTTCATATAAATATTGAACAAAAGGGGTTACAAGATGGATCCTCCATAACCTCACACATGAAGGCCTTCAGAGAACATCAGCAATTGCACAGCATTACCCTTTGGGAACTCTATGTGAGAAGTCAATGGAATCACTCATATGCTTAAAATTAGGCACATGCCTTATTACCTTGCTGAATCAGGGCCACAGAGCACAAACTTGAAGTCACTGGGAACAGAGAGCATTTAGCACCATGCAAGAAGTGCTCATTATTCCTGCAGGTTCAACTCCATATTTAGTGGGTCTGCAATGGTTGACTATACAAATTAATGCTGGGCTGAAACTTGGCAATATTTCTGGTTTCACTGTGTTTCTTTTCTCTTATCAGTAATTAAAAGAAGCCTTATTTTATTACAGCCTGTAATCTGTAATGTGAATCCAATCTTTTGGCCTTTTTATATTTAAAGCAGCTAGATTCTCATTGTCATAAAATAGGCAAATGCAGCAGCACCCTACCTTGTTTTTAAATGGTCTAAACATAGATTGTCCACTCTGCACCGAAGCAATAAAACAGTGTATCCATTTTTATTAAAAAAGAAAACAAAAACAGAAAAAAACCCTTCAAATGAAATTAAACCACAAACATTTTCAAGTAAAGTTGACCAAAATAAATAAATATACTGCTTCTTCCTCAGAATATTTATATAAACTGAAAAACGTAATTGGGTTTATTTAAGAATCTAAAAAGCCATTGCATTATTGCCATCTAAATGAGAAAATGTATGCTGCATTGAAAACAAAATCCTAATTCTGTAAGAGTTTTTGTAACAATCCTTTGTCAATCATATCTGCTATGCTGACGTTTTGCACCTGTGATAGCCAGAGTAGGTAGCAGCTCTTCATTTTCTGCTGGATAAAATACATAGAGGTTGTAGTTATTCAACTATTATGAAGGTTTAAATTAAAAACTGAATTACTGGCGAGTCTGCATTTTAATTTTTTTAAGTGGTGACCTGTAGCTACTAATTCCCTCTCTATAAAAGATACAATAATCTCCTACACTAGCCAGAGACTATATACAAGTGCAGGCAACAAAGCCTGCAGTATTGTTTTAGATGAACCATACTGATCGCTCTGTACTTCCTTCAGGCCTCCTCTTTCTTGCTGAACGAACTCCAGGGAATGGCATCATGTCGGGCTTTCCAGATGGATTATGTGAAGCCATAGCTCAATGTCATTTTCAATAGCAAGACTCATAATTAAAGGTCAAATAGTCACTTCATCTGCAATCAATCAATAGAAGAAGTACTAATACTAAGTACTAATCAATCATTGGCAAATGCACTAATAAAAGCCATGAATCAAATGTCTGCATGTGTGTGTACTCACATATACTGTATATATATGGGGAGAAGGAGAGAAAGAACAAAGTGTGGCGGAATACGTGAGGATACCACATTTATCTTCACTATTTGTAAGTTTATATCCCTAATTCACTAGTTAAATGAAATAGAAATAAATATTGTTTTGTGTGCCAACATGATGTATACTATTTAGAAACCACTGAAAGGACCATTTATATTAAGAAATATTAATCAGTTTATGATACTGAATGAAAAATATAAGGTACCTAGTCAGTGTAATTCATCCTTATGCCCTGCACCCTGATCTTTGAGGAAAAATAGGCGTGTCAGCTGTTCAGTATATAAAATAAACCCCGGCTTATGGGGACAGCACTTGTCTTAGTGTAGAGTGAGCAATTTTTCATGAATTCAGCATTGGAAGCGGCAGTTGAGCATGCATTGCATGAGAATTAGTTGGTTTCTTAATATGGTGTAGGAGAAATATCTTACAGAAGTCTTCTGGTGTTTCTCCTATTACCACTTCTAAAGCTTTAAAGCTGTCCTCTCTTCCTCCTCTTCTGTTGGTTCCATTCTAAAATCCCCAGGGAATGGACAAGAAGCACCTATCAGAGCTTCACATGTCAAGATGAGAAAAACCAATTTCAAGCCCCCAAATAAAGCTACTGTTGTAGGAGGTCACTTATATGTTACCGGTTGCTTAATGACCATGTCTTGAAGGTAAATAAAAACAAATAAAAAAGCCTGGAATGGGCTTAAAACAAGATCCTGAATTGCAGTGCTGCTCTCAGATACTGTGGTGTTGCAGACAGAAGTACTCACGTGAGTGCAGTTTTTTTTGCATACTTTACAGTAAATATTCCTTGTAAAGTGTGATGGAACAACAACATAGAATGGGCATCTTCTACCTATTATGCTCCCACTAACCTCAAAAGCAAAACTCACTGATTTCATTGGGAGCAAGTGTGGGTTTCTGATATAAGTAAACAAGGATCTGGAACACTCAACTGTCATTCAAGAACAGTTTATTGTTATACACACATTACCCCTGCAATGTTGCCAGAGACCAGGAGAGGAACTTGGGATAAATTTACAATAAATGTTAATTGCATAGGTTAAAGATTCCTATTTATGCCACTAGCTTTGGGGGCAATTTTCATAATATTAAAGCTTTGTTAATCCAGATCTTTCTGATAAGCACCATCCACTTATTTATTTACATATCTATGCATTTTTTGTGCAACTCCCTTTGATATGGTATCTGGACACCCAAGCAATAATTAACAGAAACAAAAATGCATACTCAGTCAGAGGCAATGGATAAGCAGTAATTGGCAACTGATGGACAACAGGCACAGACACTGCCCTCAGACTTGCTAACCATGGGCTCTGGTGAACTGTCAAAAGGACCACTTTCCACAAATGGGGGCACTCCGTTCAGAATGCCTTGGTTCTGGTTTCTTACAACAAAACTCCAGGAACCATCAGCAAGAGCAACACAACTGATCTTAACAGCAGAGATGTAACAGAGGGTCAGATGCAATCTCTTAGGTAGCTGGGTGCTAGGCTATTCAGAGCTTTAAACCGTAAGCTAGTGCAAACACCCAGAGCATGAGAGTGCTCCCAGTTATCTGCCCACTGGGGAGGCCAACTTCAGCAAGAGGCACCAGCTGGAACTTCCAAGTGTTCTTCAAGGGTAACCCCAGTGAAGCAATCTACCCCGAAGCTGACAAAGGCTAACATAACTGTGGCAAAGTTTACACCCAAGAGGAGGGGCTGCACTATTTTGGCCAACCACCCCCACCACCTATCAACTTGCACACCTCTTTGCCTATACTAGCTACAAGTATTAGAAGAGAGGAATTATATGAGTGCTGGAGAAAACAGGTTCCAAAGAGTCCTGAACTTTTAGCTGGCTACTGTTTTCCCACATCTGTTGCACGTGCACAGAGCACTACAAAATGCACGCAAAACCTGACTAACTTAGGCCTGGTCTACACTATGACTTTAATTCGGATTTAGCAGTGTTAAATCGAATTAACCCTGTACCTGCCCACACAACGACGCCATTTATTTCGCAATAAAGGGCTCTTAAAATCGATTTCTGTACTCCATCCCGATGAGCGGAGTAGTGCCAAAATCGATATTGTCATTTCGAATTAGGGTTAGTGTGGCCGCAATTTGATGCTATTGGCCTCCGGGAGCTATCCCACAGTGCACCATTGTAACCACCCTGGACAGCAATCTGAACTCAGATGCACTGGCCAGGTAGACAGGAAAAGCCCCGCGAACATTTGAATTTTATTTCCTGTTTGCCCAGCATGGAGAGCACAGGTGACCACAGATAACTCATCAGCACAGGTAACCATGCAGGCCGATAATCGAAAAAGAGCACCAGCATGGACCGTACGGGAGGTACTGGATCTGATCGCTATATGGGGAGAGGATTCAGTGCTAGCAGAACTTCGTTCGAAAAGACGAAATGCCAAAACTTTTGAAAAAATTTCCAAGTGCATGATGGAGAGAGGCCACAATAGGGACTCAGATCAGTGCCGCGTGAAAGTCAAGGAGCTCAGACAAGCCTATCAAAAAACAAAGGAGGCAAACGGTCGCTCCGGGTCAGAGCCGCGGACATGCCGCTTCTACGACGAACTGCATGCAGTTCTAGGGGGGGCCGCCACCACTACCCCACCTCTGACCGTGGATTCCGAGGCAGGGGTAATCTCATCAGCTACACCTGAGGATTCTGCGGACGGGGAAGAGGAGGAGGAGGAGGAGGACGAGCTTGCGGAGAGCACACAGCACTCCGTTCTCCCCAAAAGCCAGGATCTTTTTCTCAGCCTGACTAAAGTACCCTTCCAACCCTCCCAAGCCAGTATCCAAGACCATGACCCCATGGAAGGGACCTCAGGTGAGTTTACCTTTTAAAATATAAAACTTGTTTTAAAAACAAGCGTTTTTTAATGATTACTTTGTCCTGAGGACTTGGGATGCATTCGCGGCCAGTACAGCTACTGGAAAAGTCTGTTAACGTGTCTGGGGATGGAGCGGAAATCCTCCAGGGACATCTCCATGAAGCTCTCCTGGAGGTACTCCAAAAGCCTTGCCACAAGGTTTCTGGGCAGTGCGACCTTATTCCGTCTTCCATGGTAGGACACTTGACCACGCCATGCTTGCAGCAAGTAATCTGGTATCATTGCATGATAAAGCCTGGCAGCGTATGGTCCCGGTGTTTGCTGGCATTCAAGCAACATCCGTTCCTTGTCTCGCTGTGTAATCCTCAGGAGAGTGATATTGCTCATGGTAACCTGGTTGAAATATGGGAATTTAATTAAGGGAACAGAGGTGGCCGTTCCTACTGGGCTGTTTGCCTGTGGCTGAAAAGAAATCCTTCCCTGCAGTTAGCCAAGCGCGGGGGGGGGGGGGGGGGAATTGGCCCTGAGCTTTTCGCGTTTGGCTAGCAGGGATCTTCCCTGATACCAGCCACGCGGTGGGGAGAGGGGTAAAGCGATCATCCCAGAGAATTCATGGCGGGGTGGGCGGTGTTAGTTTGGTTCCTGCAGGGATCTTCCCTGATACCAGCCATGTGGTGGGGGGAGGGATAAAGCGATCATCCAGAGAATTGGATGGGGGGGTTAGTTTGTTTTCTGCTGCTGAAGGTTAACAGGAAAACCGCAGCACTCAACGGGCTTTGTTTGGTATGTGGGAAAGGAGGGCGCAGAAGCCGAAAGACAATGGCTTACCATGGCCGCATGCAAGCCGAATTCTGTTGCCCGGACCTGCGTCTGTGATCTCTAGCAGCAAAGCCACAGGCACTCAATATTAAGAGGCAAAATGCGACCTTGCACAAAAATCACATGTGCTATGTAATGTGAATAGTGTTGGTCACCGTGAAAGAGTATAAGCATTGTTCTGCAAAATGTATCTTTTTAAAAAATTCTCTCCTTTTTACCTCCCTCCAGCAGCTGCAAATTTTTCAAGTCTCCCTCCTCTGTCCCGAAGGCTATCTCAGATAAGGCGTTGGAAAAAGAAGATGCGAGACGAGATGTTTGCGGAAATCATGGAATCCACCCGCAGTGAAAGAGCTCATCTGAATGAGTGGAAGGACAGGGTTTCAAAGTATAGGAAAGAAGCCAGTGAATGTGAGGACAGGAGGGACCAACGTGAGGACATGAGGGACCAATGTGAGGACAGGAGGGACGCTTGAGATGAGAGGTGGTGGCAGGAAGATCAGAGGAGGCAGGATGCACCGCTGGGGCTGCTGTGTGAGCAAACGGACATGCTCCGGCGTCTGGTGGAGCTTCAGGAACAGCAGCAGGATAACAGAGTGCCGCTACAGCCCCTGTATAACTCCCTCCCCGCTCACCATGTTCCATAGCTTCCTCACCCAGACGTGTAAGAACGCGGGGGGGGGGGGGAGGCTCCGTACACCCTCCCATTCCACCCCAGTGGACAGCCCAAGCAAAAGGTTGTCATTTTTTTAACCTTTTTTTAGTGGCCTTTTCCTTCCCGCTGATCTTCCTCCCAAACCCCACCCGGGTTCTCTCCCTCTTTTTATAATCAATTAATAAAGAATAAATGATTTTTAAATTATAGTGACTTTATTTCCTTTAAAAGCAAGCTGGGGGAAGGGGGAGGGTGGGTTCCTTTCAGAGAATGAGTCAATAAAGGGGGCGGGTTTTCATGAAGGAGAAACAAACAGATATTTCACACTGTAGCCTGGCCAGTCATGAAACTGGTTTTCAAAGCTTCTCTGATGCGCAGCGCTTCACGGTGTGATCTTCTAATCGCCCTGGTGTCTGGCTGCGCGTAATCAGCAGCCAGATGATTTGCCTCAGCCTCCCACCCCGCCATAAAGGTCTCCCCCTTACTTTCACAGAGACTGTGGAGCACACAGCAAGCAGCAATAACAATGGGGATATTAGTTTGGCTGAGGTCTGAGCGAGTCAGTAACGATCGCCAGCGACCTTTTAAATGGCCAAATGCACATTCTACCACCATTCTGCTCTTGCTCAGCCTGTAGTTGAACAGTCCTGACTCCTGTCCAGGCTGCCTGTGTATGGCTTCATGAGCCATGGCATTAAGGGGTAGGCTGGGTCCCCAAGAATAACTATTGGCATTTCAACATCCCCAACAGTTATTTTCTGGTCCGGGAAGTAAGTCCCTTGCTGCAGCGTTTAAACAGATTAGTGTTCCTGAAGACGCGAGCGTCATGAACCCTTCCCAGCCAGCCCACGTTGATGTTGGTGAAACGTCCCTTGTGATCCACAAGTGCTTGCAGTACCATTGAAAAGTACCCCTTGCGGTTTATGTATTGGGTACCCTGGTGCTCCGGTGCCAAGATAGGGATATGGGTTCCATCTATCGTCCCACCACAGTTAGGGAATCCCATTGCAGCAAAGCCATCCACTATGACCTGCATATTTCCCAGAGTCACTACCTTTCGTAGCAGCAGCTCAGTGATTGCTTTGGCTACTTGCATCACAGCAGCCCCCACAGTAGATTTGTCCAGTCCAAATTGATTCCCGACTGACCGGTAGCTGTCTGGCGTTGCAAGCTTCAACAGGGCTATCGCCACTTGCTTCTCAACTGTGAGGGCTGTTCTCATCTTGGTATTCTGGCACTTCAGGGCAGGGGAAAGCAAGTCACAAAGTTCCATGAAAGTGCCCTTACGCATACGAAAGTTTCGCAGCCACTGGGAATCGTCCCACATCTGCAACACTATGCGGTTCCACCAGTCTGTGCTTCTTTCCCTGGCCCAGAATCGGCGTGCCACGGATAGAACCTGCCCCATTAACAACATGATCTCCAAAGCACCGGGGCCCACGGTTTGAGAGAATTCTGTGTCCATGTCCATGTCCTCATCACTCTTGTTGCCGCGCTGCCGTTGCCGCCTCCTCCTCTCCTCGTTTTTCTGGTCCCGGCTTAGCATAAACTGCACGAGAACGCGTGAGGTGTTTACAATGTTCATGACTGCTGTCTTGAGCTGAGCGGGCTCCATGCTTGCCGTGGTATGGAGTCTCCAGTGTTCACCCAGGAAAAAAGGCGCGAAATGGTTGTCTGCCGTTCCTTTCATGGAGGGAGGGGTGAGGCTGTACCCAGAACCACCTGCGACAATGTTTTTTGCCCCATCAGGCACTGGGATCTCAACCCAGAATTCCAATGGGCGGGGGAGACTGCGGGAACTATGGGATAATTATGGGATAACTACCCACAGTGCAACGCTCCGGAAATCGACGCTAGCCCCGGTACATGGACGCACACCGCCGAATTAATGTGCTTAGTGTGGCCGCATACATTTGACTTCATACAATCTGTTTCCAAAATTCGAATTATATAAATTCGGATTAATCCCATAGTGTAGACATATCCTTAGAGAGCAGTTACTTTTAATTCAGCAGCTGCTAGGAGCTAGGAACCAGGTAGCTTCAGGGAGAAAATAAAAATATAATAAAAGGGCATTGAGTCACAAGCTAGTGGGAAAAAGGATGGAGAGAAGGAGCACTGACTTCAGTGTATGCAGTGTGTGATTCAGGCAGGGCTATGCTGGAGGGTTTAGCATGAGAACAACTAGTGACAGAGGAACACAGATCCCTCATTTTTTCTGGGTGAAAGCAATTCCCTGGAGGCTTCTCATGTTTAATTACCCACTGTAGTGATTTTATTTGCACAGAAGTTTTATAAGTGTGCGCAGTCTACACACAAAATCATGTTTTCAATAAAAATTATAAAATAATTGCACATTCTTAGGTAGTTGAAATCAATGCCCTTTGTTCTGTTAGGTCACAGTTGTACCCTGGGTCTGCAGGTAACTTGGGCTAATCACACGTACCGTGCTATACTTATATGAAAGAGGAGTCATACGTACTACAGATTGTCTGAAATTGTACTCAGAGCAATGCAAACTGATTTTATTAAAAATTAATTCAAAATATCCAGGCAGTTTAAAAGAAATCAAAATAAATACTTTCTGTATATAAAAATGTAACTGTAGAAATGCTACTCAGTGGTCAAGATCATGGTTACCATTCCTTCCAATATATCCAACTCCATTTAATAACTAAAGTTTTATCTTTGATAGTTACTGGCTTGAAAGGTTGATACTCAATTATATATAATGTACTTTATCAAACAAACATTTTCCAGTTTTGGAAAGAAATGAGAAAACATACAGCTACCAATATTGCCACTGACTGACCAGCAGAAGAGAGCAGGAACAGGAATGGAGCATTATCATGCCACTCTAAACATAACTATTTTAATTGTATTTTGTAAGTTTCTATCAGACCATGCTTGTTATCACTAAGTAATTTTAAATGACAAATACTTCAATAATGTTTTTGACTATTGACTTGTAATAAATAAAACACACAGTCCAAAGACATTGAAGACTTCAGATAAATACAATTACGCAGAAAACAGAACTGTCCTTAGTGATCTATTTTAGAATATGTTAAATGCTTTGTGCACGGCAAATGCTAAGCAGTTTTGAGCAACAATATCCTTCTGGGGTGATGGTGTAGGAATAACTCAGAACATTATGAGTAATGAACCTCAAACTTTATCAATATTGGATTAGGGTATGGGAACATCACAAGTAGAAAATGAAGTAGATCCCTCTAAAATAAGAGCAGATTAATGGCACTGCAGTACAACTACTAAACTCCCAGTTGAAAAAACTGTGCTGTCTCCTTTTTAATAAACATTTATTTACCCTGTGCAAAAATGTTACCATTAATATACCAATATTAGTACTGTGCCATTCACATACTTGTCACACTGAAACAACTACAACTTTGATTTAACAACTTTTTCCAACAAAGCGAATTACTGTGATTGCACTGAAAAGCTAAACTTGATCTCTTATAATGACTTACCCAGGGTGAGGGATTTATGTGTGGAACAAAAAATGATAGCCACTGTGTCTGCTGGTGTGAAACCAGAATTATTCCTAGAAAAGAAAGTTTTAATAATCTCTTTTAGCAAAAATCTGCTTAAAACATCTTTGATCAAATGTACCACTTTAAGTACCCATACATATATTCATAACACTTTGATCAGCTCTACTGACAGAAATAATTCTACCCAAAGATGCAGAGCAGTGTGTTTTTGTTTTTTTTTTATTTAAACAGATTTTTTTCTCAGTTATGGCAAACTCTCTAATGGATAAATTCCCACAACCTAAATCCACCCAAGGTTACTTCTACATACATTCTGTATCACATTAGTGGCCAATTCCCCTTTGTAAAAACTGACCAACAGCCAGTAAAGAGATATAGGATACATTTCTATCTATTGAGAGAGAAGCTGGGCTTGAGGTTTATAGGATAAAATTAAGGCAGGAAGGTTGGAAAAGTGACCAAGAGAGGCACATGATTGCCCAGAAGAGGTCATATGTTCAATCCAAATGGGAAATAGCTTTTCCTGAAACTCCAGATATGTATTTATTATACAGTTTAAGTAGCATCCTACTCAAGGTTCTGTAAAAATGGCATTGTGGGGTTCAACAACTGGGCCAGATCCTTGGTCCAGGAAAGGGCCAACATTACAAAAGGCACTTAACGATGCCCTAAAGCAGGGGTAGGCAACCTATGGCATGCGTGCCAAAGGCAGCACACAAGCTGATTTTCAGTGGCACTCACACTGCCCGGGTCCTGGTCACCGGTCCAGGGGGCTCTGCATTTTAATTTAATTTTAAATGAAGCTTCTTAAACATTTTAAAAACTATATTTACTTTACATACAACAATAGTTTAGTTATATATTATAGACTTATAGAAAGAGACCTTCTAAAAATGTTAAAATATATTACTGACACGCGAAACCTTAAATCAGAGTGAATAAATGAAGACTCGGCACACCACTTCTGAAAGGTTGCTGACCCCTGCCCTAAAGGATCATTTAGGATTCCCCTCTCACAGGGGAATACCCTAGTGGCATAAAACTAGCAGAGCTGGCTCTATGCCACGTGCACCCTCCCCCCTAGATAGGGGGTGTTTTAGGCAGGGGGCAATGCCAGAGTATGTTGCACTCTAGCAATCCCCAATCAGCAGAATGGTGCCTTGGGGACTGCTTCAGGCAGCAGAACTTAGAGCAGGCCTGTGGCTGCTCTAACTCGCATCTGTGACACCTGGGCAAATCCATTGCCTTCAGTAGGAGTAATTGATTGGAATTTGATTAACCATTCGGTAGAAAATGCACAAGAAGGAATAGAATTCAGGTCTTTCTCTCTCAGCTGTGTTGGCTCTGCAATGCTAACGGGGGAGATGCAGCAAAAGCATCAAGTATTAGAATGAAGTCACCCCTGTTTTGGAAGCATGCCCCTAAATGTATGCATAAATAGATATACACACTCTATACTGTACGTCTGCTCAAAACATTCTAATCCACTTACCTTGTAGAAAAGAGGAAAGTTAAAAGCATGAAGCTCAGCTGAACAAAAAATACTGAAAGAGAAACAAGTTAAATGTAAGTTTACATGGTAAAAATAAATGTCACATAAACCACTGTACTGTGTACATACCTTTTAAACCTGCATAAAGGATGAAAAGATACACATCTGATGCTTACGGATGGGCCAAAACACTCAGAGAAATTTGATTCAGCCAAATGCGTGGGCTTGTAAAGACTTGCAGAAAGGACAATTATTTTGGAAGGAGCAATGGACATCACCACGTCTGAGGAAGCATTTCTATAGCAAGTGCGATTACTATGGTTATGACAGCACTTGCAGAAGCACTGCCCCTGAATAAGGTACTTCTTGACATTATGTCTCATTGACAGAGAAGTTGACTGGTGAATGCCATGCATCCATTTTCAGAGTACTGCTTTATAGGAGTGATGACATAGTGCAATCTTCTGACATACTTTAGGTGCCAAATATATCTCTGCTTAACAGATTGCAAAAATCATGTGTAAGTGTGAATACTGCAGACACAAACATGCACACACTCTGCTGTATTCTGCCCTCTTGATGAAATGCTTGTATTTTCCATAATTGTTAACAGGAGTTATGAGACTCATATATATGTTTGCATTCCTATTGGAAAAAAGCCAGTTCCTAGCAGCGCACACGGCCTGAAACCCTCAGCAGTTGTTGAGCATAGCAGAACTTTACAGGTGTGGACATTTTTGAGAGTCTTGAGGGGAATCATCCTCTCAGCTACCTTACTTAATGTCTACGTGCCAAGCATGGAATCTGAGACCACATCCCACCCAAATGCTATATAAAAAATGGGGCATTATGGAAAGGCTACTGACAAGTGGCCTTCCCAGACATTTCAGCATGTGTGTGGGAATCAGGCTGGCTATATGACATTTGAAGAAACTGAATGATATGTGTGATCACACAGGCTGATTGAGTGTATCCACCTCAATGTGGGACTGCAGCAACCCCCTGTGGGGAGAATAGGGAAAGTGAAACATAAGACTAGGATTTGCAGAGAACTTTTAGAAGAAGGAGGATGCATTTTACATTTACTAGAAATCTGGTGCAGAGCCTGGGTATGTGATGACCATGATGCTAATGTGTCTCATAGTACAAGGTAAGGCAACAGTTTGGCCCCAATTTATAACTGGGCAATACTGTTGGTATGACACATTAAACCAAGACCGAAATAATCTCTTAACTATCAATGAAATTTTCCATTTATTATGAGAATTTCTTGTGCTGGGCACACTAAAATTTTTGCTTCACATTTCATTTGGTGTATTTTAATTCATAAACTAAGGACTCAATCCATTGTTACTGAATTGTAAATAATTTTTCTTTGGCATAAATGCATTAATTTAACATGCACAGAAAAAGCATCCTTTCTGTAATAGCTATATAGAAATAAACACCAATGTTGCTACCAATGCTATGTTGCTACCAATGCATACTTTACTGAGGTGAGAATATTAACATACAAGTTACCTTAAAACAGTAATCTGGAGAATAATAAATATACTTTCCTCTTAAAAATCTCAGGCCAAATTCGCCACTGAAATAACATGGCACATAGCCAATGACTCCAATGAAGTAGTACAGACTTTCCTTATTTTTCAACTTTCTAAATATTTTAGAAATAAAGACATGCTTTATCTTTAGCAAATTATAGATCTATAAGTGTCAAGGCATACATTAATGTCTTTGCTAAGGAATTTTAGTTACGCACATTGGAACTGACTAAATATAGAACAGGCAAAAAAATAAATGAAGTTGGATGATTTTCACAATTTCAAGAAACACAATGTTATTCTGGAAGTTGTTCTTTATCCTGAATGTGGCACAAACAGACCAATCTTTCAGAACACTACTGTAAATGACAAGAAAAGCAATGGAAGCCACTGGACTGCATGAACAGTCCCAAAAAGCACAGTTTGCAAAGCGGCTTTGCCTGTTTCTCACATCAGTCGTTATACAGTCAGAGTAACATGAGTGTCTTTTATTCAAAGTTCCTCTTTTACTTTCTTTACATTTTAACTGAGAATTTATGTTTTTCCCCTCTATTTGCACAGATTTGTGCATGGAAATTACAAGCACATCATCGGGGAGAATATTCCTCTTGGCAAGCATACCCTTCATCTGAATTCTTTTTGGTTTTATATTTCCTTCTTAGCAATTTTGAAAAAGCTAACCAGAAGTATACTCTTTTTATTTGTTCTCACCTTACAATGTCAATTGTGGAATCTCCGTCTCTGGAGATATTTAAGAGTAGGTTAGATAAATGTCTATCAGGGATGGTCTAGACAGTATTTGGTCCTGCCATGCGGGCAGGGGACTGGACTCGATGACCTCTCGAGGTCCCTTCCAGTCCTATAATCTATGAATCTATGAATCTATGAATTCTGCAGTTTACTATCAATTACACAAGCATTTTATCATGTTGCATTGGCAACAAATACTGCAAGAAATATTTTACGTGTTTATAGTGGTTTTCATCTGAAAGTGCCCCACAGATTATCCACCACTGGAAAACAGCCACAGCTGGGTGAACACTGTGGGACAGGGGGTGCAAAACCCAGCCTTACAAAAGTAGTGCCATGAGAGCTATAAAATCTACACAGATTAGATAAGGATTTATTTAAAAATCCCACAGCAAACTCAGCTGTTTTTACCAAATTCAAACATTATTCAATTAAGTGATGAACTTTTTATGAATTGAGTGTTTTAAAACACAAAGACAAGATATGTAATTATTAATTCCTTTATAGGTGTGATTTTTTTCTGTTTACTTCGAACAAGTGAAAAATATTATTTCCTTTTTGTATGTCAGGTGACAGACTATCTGAAGAGCATATACAATTTTGCAACCAAGGATGCAAGATGGAATGTAGTAAATGGCAAAACTTCTATTGACTTCAATAGGGAGAGGATTTCACTCACTGTATCAAGGACACCTATATACTAAAAGGCAACTCAGTGGTTTCCTGAAATTCAATGGTTTTATACTAAACAGGATTTGATCTACCGTGCTGGTATTGGGAGATCCAAGTTACACCTCCCTACACTAATATGAGCTGCTGTATCTGTGTGGAGTGAGGTAGGGGTGGGGAGGGGGGAGCAGATTATGCCTATTGGGAAGGCAGGTGATACTGGGAGTTCTGACAGGGGAGGGCAGCTTTTAAGCTGCATTCAGGACTCCAGAGGAGCCCTGTCAGCAAAGGAATCCTGAGTCAGTGAACTCCTTTGGAGTCTGGGCCACATGCCTTTCCCAAGCAGTGCTGCCCACTTTTAGGGTTACACTAGCTGACTACAGCTCCCCTGGTGGAGCGGGACAGTGAGTACTTTGTGCTCAGGGCAAATTTCCACTCCCAGGGAACCTCTGCTAAAGAAAGACAATGCAGACCTTAGTCTGCATGAACTATTAAAAATTAATAATTAAATAACATGTGGGGAGGTGATAGGGGATTCTGCTGTTTTGGTTCTTAATGATCGTGTAATGTATTTTTAACTGATGGATACCAGGACACTGTTCTCTTAAATATATTATTTAAATCTGATGAATAAATTAAAGGTCATCTAAAATGTACTTTCTAACAAATTACTTCAACCACGGAAAATGGAGCATCATGTAAAAAATCCCAATATTTCCAAGATTTATAATACAGTAGGGAGGGTAAAAATCAGCTTTTTATAAGCTATTAACATAATTTTCTGTCAATAATAGCTCCAACTGGAATCTACACTTTCAGTGAGGAGTGCCAAATCAAAACATGAACTGCCCTTTAATAGATACAACTTGAACAGGATGGACACTGATATTTGAAAACTTATTACTTTAAAAAGGAAATGCTACTTTGAGCAATCTCAAGTGTATATAATAACAGGGTTCATACTTTTATTACTTAACATCCTAAAAGTATGCAGCCTCTAGGAATTTTTCTAATCTATCTTGCTTGCAAGATGCATTAAAAATACAAAATCTAGCCCCATGGCAGTTAAATATATTTCCTTCTTTTTTCTTTCCAGTACACGCTGTTCATTGCACACGAGAGACTAACAAGTGATAAAAGGGATACTTTAAGACAGAACTTACTTATGAACACTATTATAATCAAGCTAAATTTATCAAGGTCAATATTTGGATTGGAGAAAGTGTCACAGAACGTTGTATAGATGATCATCAGGAGCACACAGCTGCTGATAGCACCAAATGGAGGTTTCTTCCTCTCAAGCCAATCCTTGATGCGTCTTCGGACAATCTGTAACACAGAAATCAACAGGTTGCCTCTTTTCAAAGATGCAGGGAGCAAGTTGGGCATCACAAAATGAATCTGACAGCGGAAAGACATAAAGAGAAGAGAATAATTCGGATGACGGCCACAGTGGATTTCAAAGCTTCTCTGCCACACAACTCTTCTTCTGGGGAATTTAACATTTGTAGTGCAACTTCCACTGGGCATCCATAATGAGAGTATATTTTCAAGTACATTCAAATCCATCCTTAATCATGCCAAATGTTCTTTGCTAGCTGTCACTGAGACATGCCCATTAAGCCTCCCCAAAGTTTATCTCCTCTGCTGATACTAATGGATGTATGTAATTATCACAGTCCCCTTTGCATCAACAGACAATTCCAAGTGCAACTTTGGGAATCTTAAAAATCTGACATCTTCGGGAATTTCATGACGGTAGATAATCGAAAGTGATCCATGGAACATTTTAATATTTAAATAGCTAGCGATGCACCAGAAGTTTTTAATTAAATTATAACTCATGCTTGAAAAGCAAAAGTGCATGTATTGTGGGAGTTTAAATAATTCAAACTCTGAATATCTAGTTTTTGTAAATCTAAAGACAAATGCCATTTGCATGCTTTTAGAATACCAGAATTAACACATGAAAATGAACAAACCTACAGTGCTTAGTGTAACTTTTCTACTTTCAGGAAATTGAATCTGAAATTGTTTTGCAAGATTTTGTTTTAGAGACAAGTTTAAAAGTGAAAGTAACTTAAATTTTAAAATTATGTCAAATTGGACTGAGCATCAGTAGAGACAATATATCTATCTGAGCTCTGTCTGGTGAACTCCTTTTATTTTTTGCTTTATTTTATATGGCTTGAAAAACTTTAAAGAATCATACAGCCATGACTTGTGTTAATTTTTCAGCAATCATACTATATTACCTGATTTCTCATGAGATCTCCCTACAGTCTGTGTTACCATGTTCTTTTAGAAATAATAATGCAAGCTCATGGGGCATTGCAATGATAAGGTGCTAAAAGTATTATGTTATCTCCCTACGGCAATACCATTAATAAACATCACCATTATTGACTTAATACAGAACATTTTAGAGGTATTCAAGCTCAAAATCAATGCAGCAGCACAGGTCCTTTTCACAAGCAAGCTGCCAAGGCTGGTGGATTATTCTTAGTTCTGTCAGTCCCTATCACTGCCTTCACAGAGTGCTTAAGATCTCTTAGTAAGGAAAGTCCTATAAAAACTCCCTATCTAGTGGCTTTGGAAAGTAAATTTGATCAATTACATGTAGGACATATGTTAAGAATTTTGAAAGTGGAGTGTAGGAATGCTGAAGCTAATTAAATACTGACACCTCAAGATATTTCTAAAATTTCTGTTGACATAAAAGAGAAGACTTCTGGGAAACCATATGATAAAATGCTCTTAAGACCTACTCACAACTCACAAACTTTGAATTTTATGCCTGTCAGATGTAAAAGAGGGATCACAGCCCAATAAATGGCTATGTTTTGGAGCTGCTGAAGAGGATTTTAATGCTAGGACATACAGAAGTCTTGTTATCAAATCCTTTTAAAGCTACTGTATAGGGATGACCATTCTTCTGAAGCTGATGGACATGAGAAAGAAAATTTTAATGAAACTGTATTGTGTATACATTGTGAAACAGATCAAGTCGAAAGTATCCCAATCTTTCCAGTCCTGGAACCCAATATGCAGAGGCAAGGTCTTTGGCCTTTAACATGAGCCCTTGCAAAAGGAATACACAAGTTTCCCTTCCTTTTCCCTAAGATAAGTGTTCATTTTTGGGGGAAAAAGAAAAGCTACTGAAGACCACATACATGCTATTTGAATTGGATAACTCTGACCTGGACCTGGACTGTGATAAGAGGAAATACTGAAAAAGGTAAGTTATATACTTAGCCACTAAGGGGTCGGCAAAAACTCTGCTAGATTTTCCATAGGAGAGCTCACTTCAATTACTTCCATTAGACCAAAAACTCATATACAGTATTTACTATTTATTCGTGTTCTCCAATGTGTCTATTTTCAGTACAAGAGTGTGTTTTTAAGGGCTCTGAATTAGTAAACTCAATTTTTGAAGCCTCACTTAAAGCCTAAAACCCTGCAGGATTAAAAAAAATATATTTTTTTAAAGATTTTTACCAAAATAATAACCGCCCCCAAAACGAACAAGAGCAGTGGAGCCAGCCAGCGAACCTGGCAGATTGATGGTGATAGTGCTTTACAGGCAGAAAATCTAAGATGGGTTGAAAAAAATGCTGTGATCTATGTGTGTTGAATTGTTTAAATAAAGAATTCTGAAAGTAAACTGAAACCTACGTTAAAATATCGAGAAAGAAAACATCTAATAACAAAGACAACAGAGATTTCTTCAAGCCTTGGCCTACACTAAGATCAGCAGATTCAGACATCAACATTACTGGCCACCTGCACCTCACTGATGATTTCAGAGGCAGGACAATAAAGTCAAGGAAGTGTCTGAGCAGATAGTCTCATGGACAGATGAGCTTACAGCCTGGAATGGAAATGTGAAGCAATGACATCCAAAAATAAGTGGCCTAGACAACCATGTTGATGGAAAGAAGTGGAAAGGACAGAGCTTTGTAGAGGTAAATCCCACTTCTCCATATTAAAGGAAAATTCCCCACAACTAAAAATCTTAAAGGCAGCATCTTGTTAAAGGAAAAAGAGGCAGGGATGTTTGAAAACCAAGTCCCATTGTGGAACATAAAATCGCTCGGCTTTCTTGCAGGCAGAGAGTTCTCACATCCCTTCCTTTTCACAAGAAAATGATTGGCCAAGTAACTTCCCAAACCTTAAAGAAAACACACTCCACACTGCAAAGTATCCTAGGATCCCTACAAGAGATGGCAGTGGCAGTCTCAGAGGAGATGCTGGTCTTGATCCTGCAACCCTTACTCCTGCCAGTAACACTGTGGAACCACTTATGTGAACAGGATTGGCTCACGGGCCAGTAACCATATCAGATGTGAGGGGCTGTGAAGATTTAACTCCAAACCCAAAGAGCAAGACTCTCTCTCTCTCCCACACACATACAGCAAAACTTGTGGCTTTTGTGATATTAAATATGCAAACTGCCCACTTAAAAATATTAAAAAGCATAATGTGAATGTTGCTGAAGAATCTACTGAAAAATTAGACGATAACAAAACAAGCTGCACGGCTTTAGCCCTCATACTACCTCTAGTTAGTGGTTTAAAGCCACTAAAAGTTCTGTGAGCTGGTGTCTTTCCCAATTTACTCTAAAACACAGTCCCACATACTAGAACTTCCTAGGGTTCAGTTTTGTTAACACAGAAATTAACAATAACAATACATTTCAATAGAAATCTTTCCTCACGCTTGACAACTCCTAGGATTTCTCATTCTAGACTGTTTGGCCCACACCCTAGATCCTCTCTTTAGACAGCTACCCCACATCCCTTATATCCTAATGGGTTAAGAGGTAACCTACTTCTGTGAGTCAGGACATATGTTCAGGTGCTGCTCCTTAATATTCGCCAGCAGGAAAAGCACTCAGTGCAATACCTCATGTAAACACTGCATGCCTATTGCAAGTTAATACTTTGAAATGGCAGAAGAAACCCATCACATATGGGGAGTTTATATTTTTTATTCTGATTAGCAGTTCTTTATAGTTATACCATATATTTAGTGAGATCTGTTAGTGAAATGCAGCTAGACTCCTTCCCTCCCATGGAGGACATACAAGTTAATACATGAATAACTGTCTTATTCAGGAATGATTTATGTGGCCCATTACTGTTTGTTATTAATTGAAGTTAATTAGATATAGTATTTTTTCACACTATATAGAAATGAAGCCTTCCTTGACATTTGTAATACCATAGGAAAAATTTGTACAATAGGCATCATTAAAAAGTACATATATCTATAACTTTAAGATGTTTAAACCCTAATAAAATAAAAGAAACTGGGAAAATGGTTGTATAATCATATAACAAATGGTTCAGCAGTTACAACATCACACAAAGCAGAATGTACCTTCTATTTATACCCAGTGTTCTGGGACTGATTTAATCTTTTAAAGAAGATAGTTTTAACAATATATCTTCCTTTAAACCTTTTAAAATGCATCAACTTTAACCCCTCAACTGAGAGTATGAGTCATTATTCCCTTGTGCCTTACCAAACAATATTGGATCATTGTTAGCCCCAAATCCAGTAGCTGATTTTTCCTCTCACTCACTTTCTCTCTCTTTTAAATTTAGGATTCCTAATTCTCCATTTTGTCTCAGTAGAACCATTATTCAATATAATTAATAATCATAAAAACAAATAGCACCATAACTTTGTATTACACTTTGCCTTCAAAAGCTCTCTCTTCAAAGTGAAGCATAAAAAAAAAATTGCATAACGGTCCAATAATCTCACCACACCTTCCCTTACAATAGGGGTGGCCAACCTGAGCCTGAGAAGGAGCCAGAATTTACCAATGTACATTGCCAAAGAGCCATAGTAATACATCAGCAACCCATCAGCTCACCCCCCACCCCCAGTGCCTCCCACCCATTGGCAGCCCTGCCAATCAGCGCCTCCCCCCCCTCCCTGCACCTCCCGATCAGCTCTTTTCTGGCGTGCAGGAGGCTCTGAGGGGGAGGGAGAGGAGTGAGGGCATGACGGCTCAGAGGAGGGGGCAGGAAGGGGTGGAATGGGGGCAGGGCCTGTGGCAGAGCCAGGGGTTGAGCAGTGAGCAACCCCGGCACACTGGAAAGTTGGCACCTGTAGCTCCAGCCCCTGAGTCGGTGCCTATACAAGGAGCCGCATATTAACTTCTGAAGAGCCAAATGTGGCTCTGGAGCCACAGGTTGGCCACCCCTGCCTTACAAGGTGATGGCAACAAGATTGGGAAGAGAAACAAATACTGAGGACTACATCAATGAAGGCACCAAGTTCAGAGAGGGAGCAGATAATAAACTGGATTTGTAAGGAGTGTAGGGACCAAGAAGGGGAACAGATGGAAATGAGAGTACATATGCAGCGCAGCACACACACGCACACAAAATGGGATCTAGACCCTTTCCCCTTTATTTTAGTATTTTTGTTTGCAACTTTAATCCACATAGATGGGCCCTTACTTCAGTGCAGAGTTCCATTCATTTCAATGGGACCCTGAGCAGATCTCTTTACAGGGTCAGAATCTTTGTCTTTATAGCAGGTTTTTGTGTATATTACTATGAGGGTCACAGCCTTGCCCACCCTCAGTACTGTATACCAATTCACTCATATTCTTGCAGCCTGTAGAATTTAAAAAAATGTCAGTTGAGTCACTTGTCCTTTAGTAGAGAGCTCAAATTCTGATTTAATGTCCTGTCCTAAAAATGGATGAAGAGAAATACTAACTGCTTCCTTCTTTTAATCTGAGGAGAAAATGTTTACCAGGCTCTTGCTTTTTTTTTTTTTTAATCTCCACCTTACTGGATAATATAAAAGTGATTTAAAGTGTGTGAATCAATTTACTTTCATGCATTAGCTCTCGCTCAGAAACTCTCTCAAAGTAAGCCAAGATTCTATTTTCCATGTAGTTTGGGCCATATGGAACTCACTTTAAAAATTACATACTAACATTTTGAGTAATTTAAAACGGCTATTTTCATAAAATTAAAAAACAACAGCATTCAACAACAATATATACAAATACGCCTATGAGTATATATTTGTTCTTACTTTGTTTGCATTTCTGTGGAGAATTTGTTCTGTTACTTGTTAAAGTTAAGTGTCATAAAAAAGTGAATAATGGTCTGAATCCTGTTAATCTGTCATTTTAATTTTCTGCAACTGCTTTTCAGTGTTGATCTCCCAGAACATCACTCCTCATTCCTGCAACTCACCTGAAGTTTGGTTATAAAAAGTAAGGCCACTTCCATGTGGATTTAAGTTACAAATATAATCTACTTGATAAAGTGTTCTTTTAGATGAAAGTTTCTCTAACCTTTGGTTTATTTTTAATTTTAAACCATTTTAAAATTAGATTACATTTAATTT
The DNA here is from genome assembly GCF_013100865.1 of Trachemys scripta elegans. Lineage (NCBI taxonomy): Eukaryota > Metazoa > Chordata > Testudines > Emydidae > Trachemys > Trachemys scripta. The sequence continues at coordinate 53,963,909 of NC_048302.1, forward strand.
AATTTACAAATTTCATCCCATATGTTTTGTACCTCTCTTCACTAACTACAGTATACCACTTCCTTACCATTATAGGTTGTTCCTTAAAAATATTCGCAGTCAAAATTTTACTGCTAAGATTTCTATTTTCAGTTCCTTTGGAAGCTCATGTATCAATGCAGCATCCTTTTAAAATTTTATTTACAAATACACGTTCTAAATGTTGGCAAAGCTCCTGTTGAACAGTCTGAACAAGGATGCAGAAGACAGATCCAAAATCCTCCACTTGTAGACTATCACAGATCTTTTTGGTTGACTAGATTCCATGAAACATTATGGCACTAACACAACTAACCGCAATATATAGATTTGAGGAAAAGAACTGCTGGAATCATAACATGAATTTTAGCTTTAGTTAAGGTCTGTTTAATATGAAGTGCCCACTTTATACTGGCAGAGAAATCACTGATGGGGCAACTGGAGAATGCATGAATGATAATGTACAGACATGCTTTTTATTATTTATTCATAGAAAACAGTGGGTTTTGGTGTGCTGCTTTGAAAAATGTTCAAACTAGTAGAATATAATGAAAGCACAGTGAAAATTCTATTTCATTAACATTTAATCATAAATCACTCTTTAATATAAAAACATAAAATAAAAGTCTGTCATAAGCACTTAGGTGTAAAGAAAGGAGAAGATCTGCAGAATGGGGAAAGGAAATATTGCAGCAGCAGTTGTTTCTGTTATCTGTCACTTTTGGAAGAAAAAAAAAAAAGGAACTAACAAAGAAACAATGATCTTTGGCCAAACTCCCCAATCTGAAAGACAAGATGAAACTGCTTAGGGATTGATCTAAACTCTACTTGGCTGTGTAAAAGTATTTACCACCTACTGTAATGAAGGCAAAATTTACCCTGACATGTCAATGTAGTTCATGAATAGCAACCTTCAATAATCAGATCAAATGCAGTACAACACTATGCTATATTGACCAGAATATATAAGAACTTCAAGACACTATTTAAAATAAGTAGCTATTTAGTGAGCCTCTTGTTTGTTAACCCATGTACACTATGGCCCAAACTTTCAAAAGGCTTCCAATTTGTGCACTTAAGACTGCACAGAGCACCAAATGATTATCTGTGACTACTTTTCAGTGCCTTCACTGCCCACAGTTATGCATTCCTTTGACCTCCAGACTGGATTACAGTCATTTTTCATTTGAAAATACATTTGAAAGTTACAGTACAGTTACTGTATTATAAGGGTGCTTGATTAGTTAGCATTAGAGCTGACCAGAAACTAGAATTCCTGTTCCACAGGAAATTCCAAAATAAAAAAAAAAATTGTTTCTAAACAGAACGAAAAATGAAATGTCAAAATCTCCCGCCCCACAGGAATTCCAAAATGTTATTTACAAAAAGTCAACATGACATTTCATTTTTGACCTTTTCAAAATATTTCCAATGCTTCCCTGCCAGGCAAGGAGTCGGGCAACTCAGGGATCCTGGAAGCACCAATTCAGGGGCAGACCACCTGAAGTCCTGGGAGCACGTCTACACAGCCCGCGGCAGCAAGCCTCCCAGCCCAGGTTGACAGATTTGGTTTAATGGGGCTCATGCTAGTGCTTTAATATAGCTGTGTGGACACTGCCTTGAATCATAGGACTGGAAGGGAACTCAAAAGGTCATCTACCCCAGTTCCCTGCACTCATGGCAGCACTATATTATCTAGACCATCCCTGACAGGTGTTTGTCTAACCTGCTCTTAAAGGTCCCCAATGATGGAAATTCCACAATCTCCATAGGCAATTTATTCCAGTGCTTACCCACACTGACAGGAATTTTTTCCTAATGTTCAACCTAAACCTCCCTTGCTGCAATTTAAGCTCATTGCTTCTTGTCCTATCCTCAGAGGTTAAGAAGAACATTTCTTCTCCCTCCTCCTTGTAACAACCTTTTATGTACTAGAAAACTGTTATGTCCCCTCTCAGTCTTCTCTTTTCCAGACGAAACAAACCCATTTTTTTCCATCTTCCCTCATAGGTCATGTTTTCTAGACCTTTAATCATTTTGTCGCCCTTCTCTGGACTTTCTCCAATTTGTCCACATCTTTCCTGAAATGTAGCACCCAGAACTGGACACAATACTCCAGTTGAGGCCTAATCAGCGCGGAGTAGAGCAGAAGAATTACTTCTCGTGTCTTACTTACAACACTCCTACTAATACATCCCAGAATGATGTTTAGTTTTTTTTTTTGCAAGTGTCACACTGTTGATTCATATTTAGCTTATGGTCCACTATGACCCCCAAATCCCTTTCCGCAGTATTTCCGAGGCAGTCATTTCCCATTTTGTATGTGTACAACTGATTGTTCCTTCCTAAATGGAGTGCTTTGCATTTGAATTTCATCCTATTTACTTCAGACCATTTCTCCAGTTTGTCCAGATCATTTTGAAATTTAATCTTCCAAAGCACTTGCAACCCCTCCCAGCTTGGTATCATCTGCAAACTTTATAAGTGTACTCTCTATGCCATTATCTAAATCATTTATGAAGATATTGACCAGCAGGAGACCCAGAACTGATCCCAGCGGGACCCCACTTGTTATGCTCTTCCAGCATGACTGTGAACCACTGATAACTACTCTTTGGAAACGGTTTTCCAACCAGTTTTGTTTCCACCTTATAGTAGCTCCATCCAGGTTGCATTCCCCTAGTTTGTTTATGAGAAGGTCATGTGAGACAGTATTAAAAGCTTTACTAAAATTGCAGCTCAAGCTAGGACTTTGGCTCTGAAGCCTAAGGAGGAGGTTGGGCTTCAGAGCCCGAGCTCCAGCCTAAGCTGCAACGTCAAGGCGCTGCCTACACTGCTATTTTTAGAGTGCTGGCATGAGCCCTGCTAACCTGAGTCTCTCAACTCAGTCTGGGAACTTTCTTCCATGAGCTGTGTAGACATACTCTGGTCTGCTGAGGGGGAAGGCGTTTCGAAGCCCAGCAGGAGAGCTGGCAGGAAACCAGGCTGGTTTCCAGCAGAAACCTGCCTGGCAGGCAGTTCCATTGCAAACAAACCTGGTGATATAATCACACTCACACACAACACTTTAATGTTGATGAATCAGCATTTTCCAGTGGAACAACGCTCCATCAGAAAATTTCTGATGCACTCCACTTAGCACTGATTTCCTGTTGATTTCTGTGTGCAATTCAAGGTGTTGGTATGGAGCTATAAAATCTTACTAAATATGTTTTTTGGTCCTGGCTACCTAAGACTGCATCTCTCCCTACGCACACTCTCAGTTAACATCAGTCACTAAAGCTGCTAACAGTCCTCAGTCTGAATATTTTAGGGCTAAAGATAGGGCATTCCCAATGGAGAGCCTTCATCTATGGAACTTGCTCCCCTCTTTGGTCTGACAAAACCTTGATTAATTGATATTGGGGTATGTCATCTCACCTGACAGTTGGTTTCTTGTAATACAATGCATCTTTCCTGAGTAATATTTGTGCATGGATCAAAGTATTTTTGAAAATTTTAATGACATTGTCTAGCACTTTGCAGTCCTCTAAGGACTCCTACCAAAATGTCTCTGGGCTTCCCACATGTAGTGCTGTGGAGGATTTCACCCTATTTAGTTTTGCTGAAATACCACTTGCTTCCAAGCACATTGGAATATTGCAATCCTCTCTATCAGTTTTCTGCCTTAGTCCCTGCAGGACTGAAGAATACATTAAATTTTGCTTGCTCCGTTTTTACCAAAGATTTAGTTTAATTCTAACAACATGTAATAAAGGCGTGACACAGGAATGCTGGTAAGAGGTTTCTCTTTATGGCCCCAATTCATAAAAGCATTTATGTATCTGCTTGACTCTAAAGCAATCCAGCAGTCTAATAGACTTCAATGGTTTGATTGTCATGCTTAAAGTTAAGTATCTGCTTATATACTTCCCTGAATTGGGGCCTACTTCCTTTCCTCTGTCATGTGATATGGTCAGAGTTACAAAAAGTTATACCTGTGTCACATGGCAGGGGATCAGTATTCATCGAGTCCTTCTTCTTAACTCCTTAACTTCTTCTATCAAACATGAATACTTTCCTAGAACCTTTTAAGGTGTACTATATGCTAGTCTTAAAATTCAGTAAAATGATTTACTATTATAGGTGTCTACATGGCAAGTTACTGTGCAGCAAGCCTGGGTGTGAATCTAGAGTACACCAGCTTGCCACGCAGCAATGACCCATAATGTAGTGGACACTGCTACAGTACACTTGAAGCCCCGGAGTGTGGCTTGGCATACTACCCTTTCAAGAAGTAACACAGGAAGCCGAACTCTGGGACTTTTGCTTTGCTGTAGCAGTGTCCACATGGGATGTTACTGCTTCTTGGGCAGTAAATGGCCAAGTAGACAAGCCCTTATAGTTAAGGTTGCACAACGCTTTCCACTATAAGGCCCTGTTTTCATTTGCTTTTATTATTGCCAAACCTTAACTGTTTGGGTTGATACAGGCCACATGTCTGCCTCATGCTGAATTTTTTGGAAAACTTTAACCAAAATGGTCAAGCCATTTCTGAGACTGAAATTTGGGAAAATGATGTTATTTTGGCCATGTTTATTTATTTATACATATATACCACACCACTGTTTTATAGAGAAGTTCTAGTCATGCCTCCATACTTTAGAGCAGGGCCTTGAAAGTTGGCAGGAGGGATGCCCTGGTGTCTGGGGGTGTGCCTGGTGCTGTCTCAATGAAAGTCTTCTCAAATATGACCAAGTTATAAGTCTACAAAAAAAATCACACTTTGCACCTGTTCAGCAGAGGTTTGTTAGGGGCTGTAAATGTTATTCTTCAAAGATTCCATCTGCATGCGCCTTTCACACACAGCTCCTGCATGCCGACTGGATTCACATGCACCACTCACACAGCAACTGAGCATGCTCCATCCCTGGGCTGTAAAAGCTGAACAGCATTTTCCCCACAGTTGCTCCCCGCAGCTGCTAGAATTGCTGTGGCGCTGTGCACCAGAAGTGAGAGGCAGGGAGACTGTCTCTCGTGCTCTCAATGACCTCCCCTCTCCCAACTAGAACAAGAAGAAAACAGAGGAAGCAATCTTATTCAAATGCAAAGGGGTGTGGTGTAGAAGGTGGTGGTGATGGAACAGGAGCCAAAATAAAGACAGGGACTGGAGCTGAGAAGCTTAGGGGCAGAAGGGTCTAGAATCACTACAACACATTCCCCTCCCAAACATGGAACTGACCCCAGGATTCCTGAGTCTCAACATCCCTCTGATCTCTAGAAAATAGCTGTGCATTCCAGTGACCAAGTGTCTCTCTCATCCCCCCATCCTAGTTCACTTAGAGCAGTGGTTTGTAATCAGGCATCTGGGGCCCCTGGGGGGCTGTGAGCAGGTTTCAGGGGGGCTGCCCAGTGTGGGCAGTATTAAAATTCACTAGGGCCTAGGGCAGAAAGCCGAAGCCCCCTCCACAGGACTGCAGACCAGGGCCCTGAGCCCCAACACCTGGGTCTAAAGCTGAAGCCTGAGCAACTTAGCTTTGCGGTGCCCACTATTGCGTGGTGCCCCGGGCAACTGCCCTGCTACCCCATAATGCCGGCCCTGGCTTTTATATGAAGAAAAACAGTTGTTGTGCCATGGGTGGGCCATGGAGTTTTTATAGCATGTTGGGTGGGCCTCAGAAAGCAAAAGGTTGAGAACCCCTGACATAGAAGATAACTGCCTACTATTGCCACTAGATAATTAGCTCAAGTGGTAGAACTCTGTGTGGACGATCTAAGGGTCTGAACCCTGATGATGACCCATGTGGGGGTCAGCAATATGGTTCCACATGATGGAATTTTCTTTTTTTTCTTTTCTTTTTTTTTCAGTTTGCCTTTTTGAAAAGATAGGAAATTACATTAAATATACATTAAAAGAAAGTTAAAGTTGCAAAGACAAGCACTCAAAAGTTAGAAGATGCCAGTGCACAGGATGCACAGTGTTCAGGAAATGAATTAGAATTGTGTAGCATATAAGGCTGTTTTCTGCAGGACCCCTGTCCATGTGTATTGCTGAAGTTGGAAAGTTTATAGTGAAAGAGGCAGGGGATTGCAGGAAAAAAGATAGTCTCATGATTAAGGCAGTTGAATACCACCCTGGAGAACTGGATTCTCTGCTTCTGCCACAGATTCCCATGTGATGCTGGGCAAGTTACTTGTATCGAGCTTTTCATAGGTGGGCAGTTGTTGCATGTTCTTTGTTTTCTAGGTGTCCAGCATGAGGCACCATTGGCCAGATTTGCAAAAGGACTGAGTGCTCAGAACTGCAACTGAAATCAATAGGAATTGTGCTTTGAATGCATAAAGTGCTATAAAATGGTAAGTATTTTGAAAAATCAGCCTGTAGGTGTCTCAATTTGGGTACTCAAAAATCTGTGTGCCTCAGTTCACAATCTGTAAAATGGAGATAAAACCTCCCTATCTCACAGGGCTGTTTTAAAGATTCATTCATGTTTGTGAAGCACTCAGATACTACAGTGACAAGTATAATACAAAAGCCCAGGAGGAAATTAATTCTGTGTTCAGTGCAAGGTTAAATTGCATGCTATAAATAAGGCAGGGGCCACACACTGAACGATGAGGCTAAAATGAAATATTGAACAGCTGCTCATTCACTGAGCCATCCATCCTGTGCTCAGAATGAGGCAGAGGTTCTGGGGAAAAAAATGTGATCACATAATTAGAGATTGTATTATAATGTGCGTACAGAAGGGTGTGGGCAGCCTTAATTCTGGCATTTTCTAATTTTTGATGGCCTGACTTTACCACCTTCAAGTTCTTTTAACACAGGATTTTTTAATTAACATAATTAGCAGTAGCCATTACACAGGCAGAACTATTTCCTTCATCCAGGTAAAGGGTATATGACAAAAGAACTATACAGTGTTCTCAAAGCTCATTTTGCATTGGGCTGCAAGTTTCTCAATTTGGACTGCTATTTTCCCCCATTTTATATTCACAAACTCTCTTCTCGATATGCAATAGTGTATGTCTGCAGAAGTGAGGGTCAGATGCTCAATCTCAACAAAAATCAACATGACTCCAGGGAGCACTGTAGTATCTTCTCTATGATATTAGACTCCACCATCCTCAGGCTATCCCCTATGTGGCAGCATACTGTGTTGACAGTTTATTTTTAAGACAGCCCTCTTTATCTTATTCTTAAAAAAAAAAAAAGTATATTTAAAAGACATACCTGTCCAATAATAAGAGGAACTACAACAGTCATAAACAGCTGTGAGAATATAGATGTAAAAGGCACAGAAGAGGATGATCCAAGCTACAAAATAAAAATAAAATACATTGTTAATATTGAACCTTTCCTTCACATCTGTTTTGAACTCAGCAAAGATCTGCAATATTTATTTATATTGACTGATGTCCTAATGTATATTTTTACCTATGTGTACACACATATTTACACACACGTATGTAACTGTTAAGCCCCATTAATATATGTGGTGTTCCACAAGTTACAAAATTAAGGAAAGTTTCTGCCAGAAGAGTTTATAATCTAAAGCCCCAATTCTGCCAATATTTATCTACATATGAAAATTAATCCAGAATAAGGTGGGGTATCAATTTAAAGTTGATTAATTATGCTTGGATAACTCCATGTGTGAATGCTCTTATTCCTAAATAAGAGTGCCTTATTCTGTATTAGTTTAATCCACTTCCATAGTGGATTAGCCAATTTTGAATAAGGCATTCTTATTTTGGAATGAAAACATCCATACATGGCATTAACTAGGAATAGCTGTTCCGGAATAACTCTCTGTGTAACTCCCCAGTGGTTCCTTCTACACCAGCCTATTTGGATGTGGCACAGAAGCCCCCGCTGTGGCACATACTGGGTATGCATGTGCTCGTGTGCTGCTGCTGCATCTGTGACCCCACATGGGACTGCAGTATCAGGGAGAGTCTTGCCTGGGCATTTTCCAAAGGGAGAATTTCATCCTTTTTGTACATGAACCTTTCAACCTTCAATTTTAAGCAAATGTGAACAGAGAGGTAGAGCCCTGGTTCCTTGCAGAAATTCCACTGCAGATTAACCAAAATCTCATCACACAATATACAGCCTCCAGGCTGGATTTGCTCTTCTAATGATCCCTGTAACAACTTTTGAAGCATTAAAAGGTTCATAGGTTTTCAAACCCTATTTCAACACCACTTTTGGGCTGGGGAGTTAGAAGCATTAACGACTGTATGTTTAAAGAAGCTTTTTCAAGTGAAAATGAAGATTTTAAAACTTTAAAAGCAGCTTCAGGGATTCACCCCACAGAGGAGTAAATCAAAATGGGTGGCCAGGATTCCAGGACCCTTCACTTTGCTTCCTGAGGCTACCATACTTTTACAGTGACAACACTGTATCTGTGTGAAGGATTCACTGACTTATCTGAATGTTTGAAAGTTTTATATCAATGACATGTAGTGTATAATCACATTCCAAGTCAAGAATCAAAAGATGTCTGACAATAGAAAATATTGCTGAAAAAGAAAGCCATTTAGACACCAATATTCTTGCCATCTCTTCAAACTATTATTTCAAATGTAGCATTTCCAAGCACAGAATCTGCATTTTAAAGCTTCAGATTAAAAGCAGTTGTGGACTCGTCAGCACAGATATCAAGTTTTTTAAGAAAAGGAAATTGAATTATAGCTGGTGAGGGTTGGAAGACGTAAAGGGAGACATATCACATATCACCTATGAGAAACAAATGATTTTATTCAAAGCAATGATCTTCCAAATCAGAGTTTTTAAAGTGCAACTGTTTCATCACAAATGTGAATAACGACTTTGACACCCCCTGTTTTTGACAAGCGCATGTACCCGGCCTTATCTTTAATCCTAATGCCTTTTATTCATACATACAGTAGTTAGTTACAGTGCTAGCCTGCTCTCCCCCACTCAGGGTACTGCCGTTAATCCTTCCTCAAAGATAGATTCCTGGTTTCTCGTTTCCTTTCCCCACTCTACAATGTCGTCACCAGTGGGCTATATTTTATCACTGTCAAGTCCCAGAAGACTATAAGCTTAAAGACAACTGGCCAGATCCTCAGCTGGTATAAACTATCACAGCTCCATTGAAGAGCTGACCCTGAATCTATCCCCAGAGGATACAGAAGACAGAAGGAAGGAGGAATTCTCATTTATCTAGGACAAGTACACTTTTCAGCCCTGATCACTGCCACAGTATGGCCACTGATAAGTGAATCTCAGATGATTCTGATTCTGAGATGATGCTTAGCTAAGCCTTATCAAAACTATCTGGACATACATAGTATGCAAAATTAGACTGGAAATCTCACAAGAACACGTTCCTTCTTGATCACCTGCACTTGCTGTTTCCAGACTTTACTGTACTTTGGCACTTATGGTGTCATCTATTAACAGAGAGCTAAAATGAGCTAAAATGGGGGTGGCGGTGGAAATAAGGAGCCATTCAAATTTTTCCAAATCTTAAAAATCTTATGTTAATGGGAGAGCGACTGGCTGTGTACTCTCCTTAACATCATAATCCCAGCACCTAAGAATAAGATGCCCCCCCCCTTTTTGAGAAAGCCAAATAGAAGGAACATTTCTTAAACAACTTTGGGAATAAAAGAATACCAATAACATATTTTTAGCTGTAAAAATGTGACTGGATTTTCTTATCACTTATGTAATAAGTTAAATGGAAAATAAATTGTGGAGATAAAGTTTAGCATTTAATCACATCTCATCAGAAGTTTGTCTTTCAAAATATTGAAAAATTGATTTGTCAGTGTATTTCATCTTAAAACATTAATTCTTTGCACCAGCATATGATTTTTATTTAATGGACAGCTTGTTTACATACACTGTATAGCCTGTGCTCTTCTGGATATCTATGTCTGAATATGGTGCTCATTAACAGCACAGGCTCATGAAGCACTAACTTGAATCAGACAAGGGGACCAATTTGAGTAGTCCCTATTCACTTAAATAGTCACATTGACTTCAACAGGATAACTCATATGAGTAAGGAATGAACACTCAGAATAAGGGTTTGCCGGGTAAGGCCATGTTGGGAGCAAGTTCCAGGTGAGTTTCTCCACACAATCCTGTCACTGTGCAGTACTTAAACTTGACCTGCAATGCTCCTGCTACTCCAGCCCTAGACCTCTCTGCTCCAGAGACTGCCAATTTTAACAACACCTGCCAAATTATTTAGTGGGTTTGTTTATAGCAGAGTTCACAGCAGAGACACTGACTGAGCCTGAAGTGATAGGATATATTTAACTTTGGTTGTATAAAGAAATCCTCCTTGCATGAAAATGAGAACACTCTGCACTTCCAATCCTATCCTACCTTCACATGCCAGCTGGTCAATCTTTTTTTTTTTTTTTTGGCTGCCAGGGCAGATATCACAGCTGGTATGTCCTCCCCAAGGAAGAGGCTGCACCCAGAACTGCCACAGACTAAGAAGAAACAACTCCTGCCAGTCGTACCAAATTACAATCCAGCGCCACATTTGCGGCCCGTATTGAGTCCACTTCAGAGAAACTCTGGGCTCTGCTCTACAGCATTTTCTTGTACTTAACATGTCTTTCCAGGCTGTGTCCTATTGTCTACTAAGTACACTGTTAGCCAGCTTGAGCCTTCTCCCTTGCTATGTACCCCGAGAATCTGTGCAAGCCTCACCAAAGATAACAAGGGTGGGGAAGGTGGTAAAAAGAAGAGATGACAGACTGAAAGGGTCATTGGCTTTTTGAGTTTGTGGTGCAATTTGCAGACTCCGGCAGTATTTTGTGAGTTTTCTATTTAGAGGTAAATGTATTCTATCAGCCATAAAGGCAATTTTAGTTTAATAGGCAGAAGACATCTTTAAGAGACTCTCCGTGTGTTTTAAAGTGATCTCTGGTATACAATTACAAAAGTAGAGCCAAGTGGAATAGAAAGTCCTCCACAGAAATTTTACAGATTTTAGATTCCTGTACCTTGGCAGATGTGCAATTATCTATATATGTGTTAGGGGATGGGAGGATCTCTGTTGTTTTTTGGCCACTAAAAAAGAAGTATAATGTAAGGCAGTCAAAAGTTAGTCTGACACAAGGTACACAGAGTTTGATGCAAAGCTCACTGAAGTCAATAGAAAGATTTCCACTGATTATTTCAATGAGCTCTGGCTCAAGCCCATAGTACCCACTGAGATTAAGGAGGAAATTAATCTGTATACATAATAGATATTATAAACAAGGTAGAAAGAAGATGGTGCACTTTAAATCATTCAGATGAAAGAATTGATCTGTAAACAGTTAATGTACTGTATGGTCTTCCCCACTCTCACAATCAACCTGTCATCACACACCAGTGACATACATTAGCCACAACTTCCTTAACAACTTCAGTGTCTTCTCGGCTATTAATATATTATTTAACAATTCATTCTTCAGTTTACTGGCAATCAGCCTTCACTTGTCAAGAACTCACAAAAAATGAATGTGTGTATGTTCTATGATACCGAAAAAGGGAAGATATTTTACCAGGGAAATAAGGAAACAAAGTACAGTGCAAAGAAATCCAGGAAGTTTTTTTTCCTGAAAATCTGAGAAATCCAGCATTTTGGGGAATAGTAGTTTCATTTAAAGACTGTTAACATAAGACAAATATTAAAAGATAATAAAATGTTAATATTTATGGCAATATGTAGTTTTACTCATGTTCCTTTTCAGTAGTCCTTTCCTCCATGTTTTTTAAACTGAAGTTTTCTCCCCTTGACTAAGCCTTGATTCTTTCAGTTATGCTATATTCCAGGGGTAGGCAACCTATGGCACACGTGCCGAAGGCGGCATGCAAGCTGATTTTCAGTGGCACTCACACTGCCCGGGTCCTGGCCACCAGTCCGGGGAGCTCTGCATTTTAACTTAATTTTAAATGAAGCTTCTTAAACATTTTAAAAACCTTATTTACTTTACATACAACAATAGTTTAGTTATATATTATAGACTTATAGAAAGAGACCTTCTAAAAACATTAAAATGTATTACTGGCACATGAAACCTTAAATCAGAGTGAATAAATGAAGACTCGGCACACCACTTCTGAAAGGTTGCTGACCCCTGCTATATTCTAATATTTGTAGCATCACTATTCACAAGCACACCATCAAAATGACTAATATAAAATACAGAACTTAGGAAAAAATCACTGAATAAATCAAGTAGAATGAGCAAGCTGATTAGGAAGTAGAAAAGCTTCTATTTCAACATCTGTATCATGGTAATCACCTTTGGTAGTATGGCAAATACAGAAGTAGTACATGACAGTGACATGGAGTTTTGCTAAGTATATTTTCACAAATGTACATGAGTGTTGCAAGGGCTTTTTAACATTTCGTGTTTAAGTGGTTTTGCAGGCAAGTTTTGAAGACTGACGTATACAAGAATGTAAAATACACACTTGGCCCAACATTTCTTTGGGGACTTCGGTAAAGATATATAGATTCATACATCTTTGTATTTGTTAGTTTGTTATCCAACCAATTATACTTCCATAAATTAAAGAGAGTACCTAACATCCGTTCATGCACAATAGTGGCAATAATTTCAAGACCATGGCAGAGTTATAATGTAATACCATAAAAAAGTGCAAAAAGAAAACAAAGTAATATTTTGTTTTCATAAACATTCAAATGATTTGTTATATTGTGGTACCAAATACATTGTGATTAATTAGCTATGTTTTATTATGTCAGCACCCCTGCACTATTGTAGCAAAGTAAAATCTCAGTGCTATATTGTTCTATCCCTGAATAGGGGCATAAGAGCTGGGGAAATATAAGGAGCTTCCAACCTCCTCAGCTGAGCATAACTGCAAGTCCATGTACTCATCCAAGGGCAGGACCAGAGAGGATAGTGGTGCTATCCATCCTAAGGGGGCCCTGAGAGGAGGGGCAGAGCCATTTTCATATAGAACATCGCACTTGTGGCACAACAGCTATGCTCTCCCTGCTCCCAGGGGAATTCCAAAAGACTGTTTCCCTGAGGCATCCAGCTCTTCCCCAACCCGGGGCAGTGCTTACAAGGCACAGTCTAGCCCTTAACAAAGATATAGACACAAATATAAACATACAGTACACACACACTGTATTAACGATGTTATATTTTAAGGAGACACAGGAGTGATGATGTAGTTAAAATTGTTCCAGGGCGCTGTGCTTCTGTCTTTCAGATGAGACATAACAACAATGGTGCTGACAACTTGAGGTTATTAAAGAGATCACAGCACTATTACCTTCACAGCATGATGTTACAATTTGTTTAACTGTCTTTTATTAATGTAAATGTGCCCAGATGCTTTGGCAATGGCAGCATATTTTTTAGAATTCAAATAATAAACATTCACAAGAGTATAGGTGTTAGCCTTAGTATTCCAGCCAAATTGTAAGTTGAGGGCTTGATTCCTGCACCCTTACTCATGTTAAGTAGAATTGTACTCTGCAAGTCAAAAAAAACCTATTCAAGAAATACAATGCTAATCAACTTGAGTAGGGGTGCCAGATTTGGGATTCAAGTAATTACATTCTGCTTACCTAAATTCTCTCTGTTGCTTCACTACATATTGTTCATCATTTCCTAACATAAACTGTTGTTCATCATTATTGTGTGCTATTAACATGTGCTCTGTTTCACTGAGAGGAGGTGGCAGTTATTTCTATATTCACAGCAAAGGATACAGCTTCTATAACCAGACAGCAAAGTTTGTAAGGCACTATGCAATCCATTTAGATGAATGGTGATTATTATAAATGTAGTATCATTACTGCTACTGGGAAAAGTACATACATTAGTTGAAAACAGAGAAGAAAGTAATAAGATAATTGTAAACATAAGGTACTGCTTCATACCCACATGATGGGACAAAGCCTGGGGAATTAAACTACGAACTCTCTAAACTCTACATTGCGACAATTATTCATCATTAGTAGAGAAATTCCCCCAAAAGGAGATTTCTTCTTGTCTATGAAAATTCCTAGCTTACTTTTTTGCTGAATTGTTTTTTTTAAAAACAGCTTAAAAACTTGACTCTTCAGTTTAAAAATCTTGATTACTTTGTACTTCCACTACTGGTTTCACTTAAATATCTAACCTGACACAAGAAGACTAGGAACTTGTCATGTGTGCTCTAATATAGGGTCCCATATCCCTTTAATAAAACCTTGCAAAATGTTGCAAAGAAAGGAGAATGGCATATTCCCATGTTAACTTGCAACCAATGGATATTAGAATGCTTTATGTTTCAACCCTTTTCTGCTCATCACATATATGAATGCAAATGTGAATATTAATTATGTATTGTTTATGGTACACTTCCCATTTATAACATCATCTCTGGGAATCCAACATCATAAGTGTTAAAAATAATAGTTATAATGAGGACAACAATACCGGTGTTTAATGCAGCTGGAAGCCAAAGTTCTATAGCTTCCTATTACAGTGGTAATCAGTGATGCTTATGAGGGTTGCTATCCTTTAAAATCTAACAAAGGGTACCTACCAAAATAAAGTCTGCTAACTGAGGGTACAATATATGAGGTTTCATAAAATCAGTCTTCAAATCTCTAACCATTTTGCTAAATAAGCTTATAACAAGTTTGGTAGCAGAAGTATTCTCTTCAGAAATGTGACTGACAATTTTATATTTAACACCATTCATTTAGGGAAATAAATTATTTGCAGGAAATGTATAATTTATAACAAGCTTTCACTCTTCTTCCATTTGTGTTCTTCAACGTGTCTTTAACAATGTTAAAATGACTCATGATTAGATTAACAGACATTTACAAACAAAGGAAGCAGTTCAAAACATTATATACTGTCAGAAATTAACATGGGGCACATGGGGTGGGGGGCGGATTTAAACCATGACCATCTAGGGCCAAGCTATCTAAAGAAAACAAAAGAATAAGTTAATAAATAATAATTTACGTGTATTCTGGTAGCACTCAGAAAGCGTTAGGCACTGTTTACACATACAGGCCTTGACTTAAAGAGCTTATGGTAGTCTTATAAATATTATTACTATAATATAGTATTCTAATGATAGTATTATTACTCCGTTGAAGCATGGCCATTGCTTTATTAACACTAGTGGGCATCATAGGCCTAATCCAAAGCCCATTGAAGTGGTTTTGAAAACCATTCAGTGCCCATTGAAGTCAACATAAAGACAACCAGTGTTGGCTTAACTCTGCTCCCATTGAAGCCAATGAGAGTTTTACCTTGGTACTGAGTTTTTGAAAATCCCATCCAATATGAATAAAGTATCAAAGGACAAATCATCCCTTGTGACATACGAGACTTTTACACATCAATAAATCCCACAGAATCATGGCTTGTGTTTTGGACACTGTGATAATTAAAGCATCTGCAGCTTTTGCAGATTTTAGTGCAGCCACACATTTTGTTTAGAGCTTTGTTAAGAAGTGAATTAATGTTCTTTTTCTTCAGGAGAGCAAACAGCTCAGAGTGCTACAAATAGTACGGTAAATAATACACAGTTAAGTGGCACTGTATTACACTAGTATCTTCAGCACTGATTGGAAGCACATATGCATACTCTATGGCTCTTATTTCTTCTTGAACATTAGAGACTTTTACCACTTGCTACAAGATGAAAAATGTTACAGCTGACCACTAGCTGGCTGGAGTATTTTGTTACCTAATCTTTTATTTGCCCATAAAGAGATGTCACTGACATAAACCAAGCCTTTATCTTGTTTCAAAAGTTGTACCATTGAAAAATTAAATAAATTTCAGGTTTTACAAAAAAATGCACCTTCCCCCAGGCTCTGTTTCCAAAATATCCTATTTCAGTCAGAGTACAAGGGTTCAAGACATCACTTAGAAAGTGAAAAACATGCTCATGTTCAAGGTAATAAAACCAAAAGTTTTGTCTTTTTAAAATGGGATTTTGGTCTTGTAAGTCCACCCCTCTGGAAGAATCTCCATCTATCAGGGAGAGCAGGAGGGGCAGAGAATGAGGGGAGCAGTAGCAGTTCCTTCCTTCTTCCTTATCAAGAAATCAGATCAGCTCTTTCTGTGAACAGGTGTCTTTCATAACCTACACTAAAACACAGTTCACACACCATGAGTCCATATTTACAACCCCTTCCAGGGGTTTGATTGTCATAATACAGAAATTAACAGCAAGACAACAAAGTTCAACTTGAACCTTTGTGACAGGCTTGGCCGTTCCTCAGGACTGCTCAGCCCATGCCCTATATCTCCTCTCCCCAGAAAGCAACATACCTCAGTGATTCAGTGAAACCCATGTATCCTGTTGCCAGCAGGATCAACACCTAGTAACTGATATTAGGTATTTCAGGGAAACATTGCCAGCCTGTTATAGGGTCACTCACTGTGTAATGACTAATAATCATCACTTGGAACCAGATCTCTGTCTGCTTCCATGAACTGTAAGTAACCAAGGCCCTGACTGATGACCAACTACTGAGTAAGACTTGAACAAACAAGAGTCAATAAGAATCTTGTTAGTGGCGCCCAATGGCTTCAGTAATTTATCTTCCCCTTTCCAATCTCTCACACACCTCTAACACAAAAATACCCATAGGTTTTAGTTGCCCAAATGTAAGGCTGCATTTATCTGGCCAAACAGTCAACAGGCTTCAGGCCCATTTTGGCTCATTATGATCCCATGCTACCCCAGCACATGCTATAAGATAGCTCTCCTACTGGGGTAAGCATTTTGTCATTGCAGACATGTGTGTTTGGCTCAGCATGTCTGATAGCATATGCTTTTGTGATACTGTCAGATGAGAAGGCTCACACCCCCTTATAAAAGGAAGTAGTGGGCACTGTGTTTGCTGTGACACATTTTTATTTATTACCAGTTAGGAAGAAGTTTGTCCCAAATACTGACCACAGTCCTTTTTGAGTATCAAAACAATGTAAAATCAATGAAACTTCCGGTTTAAAGTATATTTTTTAATAAGTGGTAAGTTACTTTAAAAAAAGGGATTAGAATCTTAATATCAAAATACTCACAAAAAGCAGCAGTAGCAGTGGAGTTATAACGATACCCTGGAAGAAATAAAAGATAATGTTTTATTAGCCAGGAAAGTAGAATCTTAAAACCTGATGCATGGAAATACAGAAATTTTGTTAAATTAACGCGAGGCTAAGTGATAAAGAAAGGAAACATTTAACTTCATTCCTTACTGTATAGATTCTTTAACATCTGTTTAGGAATAATTTCTACTCACTGTAGCGAGAAGTTTAAATGATATTCCTTAGATCTAGCTTTCTCCTTTTTAGACTGAAGACTTCCTTTCTCAAAATATACACAATACAGTATAGAAGTTCAGACCAGTATCCTGTGAAGATTTCCCCACCAATATGTTGTACTCTCACTTGGTTAAGCTGCCCCTCCTGTCGGGGAGACAGGTGGTTCAGTCCCACACTGCCTAATTCATGGTCCTCTCTTGAGCAAAAGCTCCATCAGCTGTGATGAATTAGGTGTCCTGATTTTGTAATGTAAACTAATATCCCCTAGGAAATGAGCTGAGATCTCAAAACTCATTTCACTTGATTAGACTCCATGTCTCAGTGGAGGAAGGCAAGTCTTTCATCTAATTTAGTCACACAGGACCACCTCAGCTCTCCACATCCCCCAGGCAGAGACAGGCAAAAGATTTGTTTTCTTCACTGACAGGGAACAGGTTTAAGGCTCATGATTGGACAAAATACAAGATTTTAAGTTTCATGAAAGCAAATCTTAAAATGAATTGTTTGGGTTGGGAGTTAACATGACATGCTTCACTTTCATAGCTGCAAGTATACTTCTCCCTCACCCCTCTGTCATACTTCAATATTTTCTCATGATTTAATAAAAGCAGTTTGTCATTTAATGCATATTCATTCACAAGTCCCACTTAGAACTTCTTTTGTAAACAAAGATTATTTTTCTTCCCAATATTTATCAGATTCTCTTAATGAGACGCACTCACAAACTCTATATATTTTCCAAGGGCAAGATGCCAACCCACTTATACAAATCTAGAATGATAGTTTTTCCACCTATTCTTGGTTTCAACCAAGTGAAAAATACAAGTTAAAAGCAGTGATAATTTTTTTTGGTCATAATTCAGCTTTACTCTGGCTCTTCAAAGCTGTTAAAATCCAATATAAAACGCCCTCTTTATATGATGCATTTGTATTACAGCAGTGTCAACAGGCCCCGAGCAGGAGAAACTATTGAACTAGACACTTATGAACGAACAGGAAGACACAGTTCTTGCTCTGAAGTGCCTTGTTTAAAACAAGATGCAACAAGTGAGAAACAACAGGAGGGGACAAAGGACAAGGAAAAGAGGAATAAGAACAGAAGGTAACAGGCTAGCGGCATCAACTTGAAAGTTACACATTATTTTAAAGTATTTCTTGGAATAAATAAATGATATATCTTGTCTTTGATGGCTTCTCAATCTAGCCATCATTTGTCAGCTGACTTGTTTTGAGTGTCCAAGCAGAGGTGGCTCCTGGAAGGATGGCTTTAAGGATTACTTCAGGGATGGCATTCCCTGTGTGAGGAGCAGAGTGAAAGAAAATGCAGCAATGTTTGTGGGAGAAGCAGACAAACGGGTGTTCAAGGATGGCAAAATTTGTGGTGCAGGAAGCAGCAGGCAAGGAGTGTGGGATGTAATAAGAGCTGAGCAGATATTCTGCAAAGTAGTTGTTACAACACCTGAAATGATGGCCTATCAAGAACAACTTTATAGAGGGAGTGTAATGTGGTCATTCCAGTATAATGTGTCACATAACACACTTGTAGAGTTTTATTAGACCAGTGGTTCTCAAACTTTTGTACTGGTGACTCCTTTCACATAGCAAGCCTCTGAGAGTGATCCCCCCATATAAATTAGAAATATTTTTTTATATATTTAACACCATTATAAATGCTGGAGGCAAAGCAGGGTTTGGGGTGGAGGCTGACAGCTCGCGACCCCCCATGTAATCATGGCTGGCTCTGGCTTTTTGGCCGCCCCAAGCAAAAAAAATAAAATAAAAATAAAACGGGGCAGCCAGAACGGCAAAGCAAAAAAAAAAAAACAACCTGCGGTGCGGCCGGAGCACGGGTGCAGGGGGACCAGCTACCGGGGGGAGGTGGAGGGAGCGGGAGAGAGAGAGAAGGGGGGCGACCAGGGCTACAGCGGGGCGCTGCCACGCGGCCCCTCCCACTGTGCCGCCTGCCGGCAGGGCTCCACACCGGTCGGCAGGGAGGGAAGGACAAGGACTGCCCTGCCGGGCTTGCTGCAGGGTGCTCCTGTCCTCCGTGCCGCGCCCCCTACAGGGCGGCTGGAGCAGAACAAACAAACAAAAAAAGCGGCCGTGCCACTCTAGGATTGGGCGGAACGCCGCCTCGTTCAATCTGCTGCCCCAAGCACCAGCTTGTTCGGCTGGTGCCTGGAGCTGGCCCTGCATGTAATAACCTTGTGACCCCCGAGGGGTCCTGACCCACAGTTTGAGAACCCCTGTATTAGACACTGTTGAGTATATGGGCTAGTTCCCCCCTTCCCCTTCTGTGTACTAACAAATACTTCGCACTGCCAAGTACCTGAAACTTCCCTGGCATAAAGGAATCTCCAGATGGTATAAAGCTAGCATAGCCAGCTCTATGACGCCCACTTCTGGACCCAAGCACAGGCGGATTGTCAGAGGTGGAGGTGATGTACCCAAAACACTTGCACTCTAATAATTCCTCCGATGGAACAGTCCACTGGTGTAACAAGGCTACTCTAAGGTGCTGAATTAGGGCCCGGCCAGCAATAAAATTTGGGGAGCAGAAAGGTGGCTTGTATGACTGCATGGTGAGGGGTGTCCATGACATCCCTCATCCTGGGCAGCCTGAGTGAGACAGACAGAAGGTTTGTGATGGATCAGTGCAGTGACTGCTCTGTGCATGTGCCTGGGGTTGTACATCATCCCAAAGACAGCAGGGAGGTGGTGGGGCCACATCCCCACTCCTGTAACAGCCTGCGAATTTAACTAACTCCTCGCCATGTGTGGAGGTGCTGGTTCAGGACCACGAATCAGCTTTGGGCACATCACCTCCCACCCCAGAGAAGCCCCCTGTGTTTGGGTCCAGAAATGGGTATTACAGAGCCAGCTCTGCTGGCTTTATACCACGTGGGGATTCCCTTTTGCCAAGACAAGTCTCATTTAGGAAGAATGTAAGGAGAGGTTAAACGACTGTCCTTCTGGTGAGTCTGGGTAGGGGTGGTCCCTTCCTCTTCACTTACTCAACTATGTTCTTCAGGACAGGGCCTGTGTCTTCTAGGGTTACCATCCGTCCGGGTTTCCCCAGACATGTCCGGTTTTTTCAGCTTTAAATGGCCGTCCGGGGGGATTTCTAATAAAGTAGAAATGTCCGGGATTTCCCCCTCCCCCTCATGCAGAGTGCGGCGCGACTGATTGGACAGCTGGGCATGATTGAAAGCCGCTCGCAGCCACTGGGGCCTCTAGCAGCCAGAGTCCCTCCCCCTCCCCCGCAGAGCAGCGCGGAACAGTATTTGGCTCCACCTGGAGCCTGCAGCTCTCCCTTGGCCTGGTGCGGGGGGGCAGACAAGGGACAGGGAACAGGGGGTTAGATTGGTCGGGGGTTCTGGGGGGGCTGTCAGGAGAAGGGGGTGTAGAGAGCGGTTGGGGCAGGCAAAGGACAGGGAACGGGGGGGTNNNGGGGGGGGGGCTGTCAGGAGAAGGGGGTGTAGAGAGTGGTTAGGGCAGTCAGGGGACGGGGAGCAGGGAGGCTTAGATAGGGGGTGGGGTCCTGGGGGCAGTTAGGGTGGGGGGATCTCAGGAGGGGGCAGTCAGGGGACAGGTAGGGAGGTTTTGAGGGGGGCGGGGTTGGGGTAGGGCTAGGGCGGCACCCCGTGTCCTCTTTTTTGATTGTTGAAATATGGTAACCCTAGTGTCTTCCTATGGGTTTGCACAACACCTTGTGTAATAGAGAGTGATTAGTTCCTTTAGGTGCTACCACAATACTATTGCTGCTGCTGCTAATTCTAAACAGGCACAATATATAGAAAAATTACCTCTTTTATAATAATGTAAAGGTGGACGTGGAGTTGAAATATCCCTGGACATGTCAGATTCTTGACTGACTGGTTTGTTAAAAAAATGGTTCCTAAACGTAATTCTAGCAATTCTTAGGATAAGGTTTATGACTAGCTCTGGTGACCTTAATAAACTCAGAAATGAGGTACATGTGGTCTCTACACAATCAATATTTATAGGGTCAAATTCTGCCCTCAGTTTTACACAATCAGTACCCAAGGAAGTTCAGAGGAGCCACCCACAATTATCTTAGGGGATGTCTGGCCCAAATTTAAGAAGAAAATAGTTATTTGATGTTAACATTTTACTTAGATAAATAGCATCAGTTCCAGCACATGCAAAGATTTAAATTAAAACTATGGACACTTTTCAAGCCATATATCTTTTCATTAAGCAGCTCTCCTTAAAAGTATTCATAACCCAACAGTATGATATTTCTGAATCCATAGATATCACAGAATGTGAAATTAATGTGTACCAATCTAAAAGCAACTAGTAAAGATTATAGACAAAGGTTTAGGTTTAGGCAATAACACCAAAACATTCGTTCATTCTAGAATAAGCAATTCAAAGAACAATAGGAAAATGATAGCTATTCAGTACTGTCCAATTTATATGTTACTCTACTGAAATGCTAATAGGCTGAATCAGAGATAGAAGTACTCTAAGTACAAGATGTGAACTATAATCTTACATTGCTGCAGCAACAGTTACTGAATGCCACAAAGGAAACTAAAAAGGGAAATATCTCATTTCTAGTCCATTGCACACAAACACCACCAGGAAGAAAAAACTAAATTTGACTACTCTTTTCCCTACCTCACTTTCTGAGCAAGTGCTGTCAAGCACATAGTGTATGGAGATAAACAGGTTGTAGATTAGCACTTCCAGCAAAAGCTGAGCATCTGCCCTTGTGGATGCAAGGTCATTACACAGTTTTAGCATCCTCAAAGTTAGGGTGGAATGTTAAGCTCTCTCTGTGCAGCCCATAATGGAATCTAAGTTGTAAAGTGACTGCCGTTTGCGATCTGCAGAAAAACTTTCAAGAAATCCATTTACACCTCTGATGTGAAAGACTGACTGAATATATTTCAATGATTTTAGTGGGAGGGATGGGGGGAGGGAATCACAGCCTGACCTGAACCACTGATACAAAGTATGATTCTGCATAGAATCAGTCACATTATAAACTTGTAAATGCACTTCTCTTTACAGTAAGGATCACAAAATATGTCACAGTTAAGATAGCTAGTTATATTTTAATTTTTTTAAAACAGAGAACAGGTACAGAGAGATGCATTTTACCATATTTCCATTGCAAAGAAAATGTTCAAAAAGAGATCACATTGGTTTTCTGTATATGCTTCCTCCAGTATACCATTACCCCATCTTGGTTACTGGAAGAGGTTTTTTTCTCTGACGGAACATGCACCCTCACTACATGTAATCAGCTGCAAAACTGGATAGCAAGAGGAAGTAGCATAAAGGATTTTCCAGCCATGATGGCTAATCATTAGGAAACAGGTGATGTTAATGGATACATAAGGCAGGCCAGGCTGTAGAGAGGCACCTGATGGAAGAGGTGTAGTGCGTTATTGTAGTGAGGCAATGAGTTAGGCAGACTTTCTTTAGAAATCTTAGCCCACAAATTTGCCATGTCCTTTTTCGCCATCATTACAGGCAGTCAGTGACACCAGTACGTGGGGACTATCAATCAACAAACTTTTCTTTGTACATAGTCTTTAATTTGTCTTCAGAAACAGCACTGGAAAGAACAAAAAATTATTGATAATCAAAGCTCTGATCCCGGAAAGCACTTAAGTATGGGTGTAGCCCCACTAACTTCAATGGGTCTACTCATGCTTAAAGTTAAGCACCTGCTTAAGTGCTTTGCTGGGATGAGGTATAATAGGATTAAAAATGTAAATGCCTTGTCTCTGACCACAGCATCATTTTATTCAATCCTCAATGGTCAATATTTCTATTAGTATGGAGCAGGTTAATGAAAACAGGTCTGTATGACAGCCAACTTTGTTGGCCATCTCAGAAGAGACCAATGACTGAAAGAGCTTGGAAACTGAATTACTCCATCCTCACCCTTAAGAACATAAGAATGGCCATACTGGGTCAGACCAAAGGTCCATCCAGCCCAGTATCCTGTCTACCGACAGTGGCCAATGCCAGGTGCCTCAGAGGGAGTGAACAATATCAGGTAATGATCAATTGATCTCTCTCCTGCCATCCATCTCCACCCTCTGACAAATAGAGGCTAGGGACACCATTCCTTACCCATCCTGGCTAATAGCCATTAAACACTTCTATAATGTGCTTCCAGGTCTGGGTAAAGGAATACATTTGTTTGTCAAGGCAGTGTGGGAAAGACAGCAATGAATTCCTCAGTCCACAAAATATGGATAGAAACACACTAGATGCAATCTGGCACTGTTTAAGGCAATTTATTACACCTTGCCACCAAAAGAAAACAAAGAGAACTGTCCCTTGTATTTATTTATTTGGTTTTCTACAGTTTTAAAAAAGGACAATATCCAAGGCTCTAAGCATTCATGACACACACTATCACCTTCCACAAAAATTAAAAATAGCACAGCAGCCTTATCTTCAAAAACAAAAGAGCCCCCTCACACACATGAAACAGTGAATTCCTCCCTTGCACACAGATCTAACCCCTATCAAACCTCACCCTCCACAGAAGCCAGAGCAAATAAATACACCTCACTGGGTGTCCTGAAGGTCGTCAGGCCAGGGCTGGAACTTCTTCATGGAGAACAATCTACCGCCTGCTCCTATCTTAAAACAAGGGGGATTCAACTTGAGCTCCTCCACTGATCACACTGCAATGCTATGGGATAGGGAAAAAAGATGGTGTGATCACCCCTTAAATTCCATATGGAAACCAATATGCAGCTAGTGCAGAACATGAAGCACCAGCGACATGCATTGCCACTGTAAAGCACCACATACTGTACTAGGTATGCTGCCATGAACTGCATCTGCTTAAATTTCCGAATTGGCTTTAAGCACAACCCTGTCGGACTGCATGGCATAAGCCAGTCTTTAAGTGACAAAGGCATGGAACTGTAGCAAGGTCTGCACCCAAAAGAAATTAGTGCACAATCTCTTAGCTAGAAGCAAATAGTAAAAACTGTTCCTAGACACTGCAGTTATATGATCATCCAACACAGATCCCAGATTGCAATCATGAGTTACAAATGGTGGGCACACACCTTCAGTTAAATGTGGAGATGTCAACCCCACCATATCTTCTGGTTCTTCCTCTAATTTATCTGCATCACATGAGTCTTATCTGGATCAAGCTTCAGCCAGCTAACCCTCATCCATGTATTAATCTCCACTAGGCAGTGTGCCAGGGTTTCAACAACATTGTTTGACTCAGGTGCGACAGAGACAATGTGGGATTTTCAGAAGTGTCCTAACTTGCCACTGAAATCAGGGGTAAAAAATTTTGATTACTCTAATTTACTTATTTATTAACTCATGTCTACAAAATGCTTGGGGTTGCAAACTCCAAATTAGTTATGTTTTGTTGTCCTTGCTAAGTTCCTAAGAGGGCTTGGGGGACAGAGGAAAACTGAAGAGGAGAATTTTGAGTGGAGTAATTAGTAAAGTATATATTACATACAAAAAACTATGTAATAAGACCCTTATTTAGGTTGCAGTCAAGCTCTTGAAAATTAAGTAATGCCAGATCATGGTTGCTTATGAGACTTTAATTCTGCCCTCTTGTATGTCCGTCCTGAAAAAGGCAGAGGTCCCATGGAAAAAATTGTACATGACTGTGTAATTAATGACTGTATCACAATGCAAAGGCACAAGGGGAATGAGTTAAGATTGTGTAGGCAACTCTAAATCTGACATTTTCTAATTTTTGAGAGTTAAACCATTTTTGAAAATGGTTTCAAACATGTTAGTAAAATCATTAGTAAAAACAGTTTAATGCATTTATATGTGGAATGGTAGTGTCAGAAGTATGTTTGAGACTACCCTTCTTGTACAACTCTTTAACACTGTTTAAAATTTGTGCAGCATAGATACAAATATGCTGTCCATTGTTCCAAACCATAATTTAAATATAAAAACAGGGACGGGATTTTGGTATACTGAACCAGGTCACCAACTTCTACATTAACATTTAAATGTTTTCCGCTTTCAATCGACATGCTAATTTTTTCTGCTGTATTATTTCACAGATTAAAATCAGAATAGCTCTTTCTGATGTCTCCATTGCATCAGTCATTGCTCCCCCTTTGTAACTTCAAAGAGCCCAGGCTTTTTTCTCCCTGTACATCTCTGCATTTGATGCATAATCACCTTTATTTTCCTTCTTTGTTTTCCAAGTTGATTATTTTCAATATTTTCCCGAGTTACATACTAAAAGCTTTTAACATTCCCCTTCCACACATTTTTTCATCAGTTATTTAAAAGGAATGTGTTTGTTGATTTTATAAACAATCAGTTTTGTTTTTGGAGTTAAGGGTAAAACATTTAACTTATTTGCATATCATATTGTTTTATTCCAAAAGATTATTATGAACAAAGGGAAAAATAAAAGCTTTATGAACTGACAACTTTTAGGGTACTAAGTTGATCCAACTCTTCCATAATTAATATGTCAGAATGTGAATACATGTGTGAATTGAATTTTATGCTCTTTTCAAAAATTAATATGTATGTAGTTTTCTGCAAAGACTACAGCGATAAACACATACTACACATTATCAGGACAACAAATTAAAAACAAATCTACATATAATGTAACTATACATTTTCCTAAATCAATTATAAATAGCTAGTATGACAAAGGTAACGGCAACTTTCCAAAGAGACCGATGTTTGGATTTTAATGACTGAACTGTAAAATTAAAGGTGCAATCCTGAGACAGCCATCACTTTATTAGAGGGGACGTAATCTGCCAGGTTTAATTTCAGGCTGTGGGATTATGCCCTGGGCAAGCAATCCCAATCAGATGTTGCACAATTTTCATCCTCCGGGACAGCACATTGCGCTCTTCTCTGGGGAGGGTAGAGGATCATTAACATTACTATTCACATTGGATGCTAAAAGCACTACCAGCATTAGATGGCAGACACTGATAGTGCTTCTATCATTTAATGACGGTAACTAGTTTTAAAGACACCATGAATTATTTCTCCCACCAATTACACACATGAAGCCCAATTGCAGCCACGAGGGTTCTGTGAGAGAAGTAAATATTTGGCCCAGAACTGCTGCCAGCATTAACAAGATGCACTTGAAAGCATAATATGAGAATGAAAAAAATACTGTCAGTAGTCCATGTTTACACTGGTACATTGATCAAGGGTTTGGTTTCCACCACTAAAGCCCGAAAAGAGATACAGTTTTCCTAAAATGAATTTGAAGAGAATGGTTTTTTATGGTACACCTGCCAATGTGAGAATATAAACTAAGTATCTCAGAAATTTAAAACATAATGTGCCCAGTTTCCCAGCAGAGGGCATCGTCTACACTCTCAAAATCCTTTTTCTTACTCGTACAGTAATAGTTTAAAACACAAACCAGTAAGAAGCCTGAAGTTTAAAAATAAAGATGGAGTATCAATTTATGTATATTTCTGAAGTTTTTATTTCATTAGTGTTCTCCCACAGTCAGAATGAAACACACACAAAATGAAATGCCCCAAATCTGAGTAAGAAGGGGCAGTTTCTAAGCATGAAATGGACATCATTAGTTAATATTCAAGATTGAATTTCATACTTAGATTATTATAATAAACCCATGTAGGTCTGAAATTCAAGATCTAATATTACCAGATTGAAGCATAACATTGAGTTCGAGAATTCCAGTTTAAAAAAAGAGGACAAAATGTTATGCTTCAGACAGCATGAGTATCGAGAGAGTGATTGATAGAAGCACCAATCCTATGCTGTGATGGAGCCATTTTACACAGTTCTGCTAGTGCAAAGCTGCTTAAAGTCAGCATATCCAATATAGGTGGATCTTCCAGAAGAGTACAGCCAGCATAACAATTCCTACAGCCAGTCTATGGGATGTTGCCACTGGAAAGGGGGCCTAGTTACGTTTTCCCTGCACTTTGGCTATCTCCTGTTGCCATACTAGCCCCTTGGTTCCACTGGCAGCCAGCATAAATTAGAGCATTCCTCACAAATACAGCTGGACCAGGACTGGGGCCACACTGTATATACAAACCTGCACACATCCCTTCACTGGTTCTCCCTTGAACACCACATTAAACTTTAAATCTCTTGTCTTCACCTTCAATGCACTATACAACTCTGCCTGGCCTACATCTCTGATTGTCTCCTATCACACCCTTCATCCTGCTCTGCCTCAATACCACTTTTGTTTCCTCCTCCTGCTTCCTTCTTTGTGAAATTTTTCCCTGTTCCCCCCCTGTACCCAGTCAGTCCTCAGTGCCAGCTCTCAACAAACCCTGGTCTTATTCAAACACATTTTCTTGTGCAGTGCCCATATGGAATGAGTTTATTATAATTATATTTGGCTAGTTTAGAAACTGTATGTACCACTAATCTCTGAAGTACAGTACATAGATATTCATTATGGATGAGAAAGAAAGAAACCTCTCAGTTATTCCAGTGGGGCACTGCACAGGTGCAGGGGTCCACCCATGCAAAGCAGCTTTTAGGATTAGGGGTCTTTGACCGTAAATACAAGTGCTGTCTGTATTTAAATAATATATAACAACAAAACAATAAACAAAATACATTTCAAACGATATTGCCATAAACTACATGTACAGTATTACCTAGAACGCTTTAGATCTGTTTTCACCATTGCTTTACAGTGTAGAAAACTGAGATGAATAGTTACATTTTTATATATTTAGAAGAAAAGCTTTTACTCCACTTTTTAAAAAAAGTCCTCTTAATGCAGAAGAAAATTATTAACTATCTAAAATTCTGCTTTACTTGGAAATGTCCTGTATTACCCGATAAATCCTATTTTTAATTAATATTAGCAATATATTAAAGCCAAAACGCGATTCTTAGCACCTTAATGACAAAATAATTATGTGAACATGAAACGATGATACACTAGGTGGTGCTGTGGGATCTTCTAGATCAACCAGTTCCTCCTAAGAGAAGTTTTGTGCTGTTAAATTAGCTTGATTGTTGATTCCATATTTTGAAATTTATATAAAACAGCATTAAGTCACATCCAAGAGGCAACAAAAGCAACACAGGAATGAAAAAGATACTCTGGGAAAAAAAAAAGTGTTGGCAGTCCTTTTCTGCTAAATGAAATTTAACCCTCTTCCAGAATGCTCTCTCATCTTTCCCTCCCAAATGACAGTAAACAGCGTTCTTAATCTAATCATCACTGTAATTCAATCGCCATAATAATTTGAATTATAATTCACACATATGAAACCTTTGCTTATTAGCTGTGCTTAACTAAAATGAAGGTTATCAACAGGGTACCAATGAAAAAGATTTTAGCAAATTAAAGTTGTACAGTCATTTAACTTTCACTGGTGTGATAATTAGTGTGTGCATGTGTGTAAAATAAAAAACAAAAAACCTCAAAACAACCACCCTTCTTACACACACATCTCAGAGAAAAGGTTTGTGAAAAAATCATTCAACTACAAAGGAAGAAATAAGCATAATCCCCAAACTGAATCTGTTTATTTCTTTGTGAAACCTGCTCTTTATGAATGAAAAACAGTTCCAGTACTAATCCAGTCAGAAAAGGTCATCAATATATTAACCAAAGCACATTTCATTCTGCTCATCCTATTATCAAGATGTATTATATTTAGAGACAAAAAACAATCCTGTTTTCCTAAAGTCAAAAATCTTAATTATGCTAAGAATGAAACACTTCACAACCCTGTATGTGTGGCAGAAAATAAGCTTTATCCAGATTATGGATGGAAAGGTATCATGTTATTAGAACTGAAAACCTTCATTCACTAGTCACTGAGACAGGACACTATTTTAGCATTGCAAATGTCACTCGATTATTTATTATCCAGAAATATCATCTAAGATAAAGCATTAGAGCACAGACATAATTACTCTCACATTCACATGCCATTGGATAAATCACAGAAACA
Source organism: Trachemys scripta elegans (assembly GCF_013100865.1). NCBI lineage: Eukaryota > Metazoa > Chordata > Testudines > Emydidae > Trachemys > Trachemys scripta. The sequence goes on from NC_048302.1 coordinate 53,993,161, forward strand.
GAGAATAATGGAATTTATAATTGTATGGTTACAAAAGCAGGCTAGACAGTTTGTGTCAGTTTTCTCAGGAAAAACGCTCTGAAACCAGAATAGCACTAATGAATGGCTCAAACTAGAACATAATTAAGGAGGGGCTCACTGCTAGGGTTACCATACATCCGGTTTTTCCCGGACATGTCCGGCTTTTCGGCAATCAAACCCCCATACGGGGGGGAATTGCCAAAAAGCAGAACATGTCCGGGAAAAATACCGGACGGGCACTTCCTCTCCCGCGGCTGCTCTGCTCCTCCCCTGACTCAGACTTCGGCTCTGTTTAAGAGCCAAGCTGCCCGAGCCAGCGCTACCGGCTTCAGGCAGCCCCCGGGCCTCCGGACCCCAGCCGCTGGCCAGGCACTTCTCCCCGGCTCCAGCTGCGCTGGGGAAGCGCCGGCTGGGGGCGCAGGGTCTGGAGGCTGCCCGGCAAACCGTGAAGCCGGTAGCGCTCGGGCAGTCCTTTTCGCGTGGCTGGGAGGGAGGAGGGGGAGTTAGGGCGGGGACTTTGGGGAAGGGGCGGAGTTGGGGCGGGGCCGGGGTGGGAAAGGGGCGGGGCCGGGGCCCGTGGAGTGTCCTCTTTTTTTATTTTTTAAATATGGTAACCCTACTCACTGCAAGGTGATGAGCGCCTTCGAAACCGATTGGAGTTGATAGCACTCAGCACCTTTCAGGATCATGCCCAAAGTTTGCTAGAAAGCTAAGCCAATGCTAATTAGTTTGTGAGTGCTCAGTCCTTTTTGAGCTCACCCCCATATTCTTCTTCTGCTCCACTAAGTGCTCTAAACTGCTTAACAAAATGTATGTCAAAACTCACTTGTTTGTTTTCCAGAATCTCCTATGAGGAGTTATTATTTCCTTTCATAACTGGGCAATTCACAGATTTGGAAACCTTCCCCCTTACCCCTCTCAAAAACAACAATCTCTCAGTATGGTAATCCATATTGCTTGTGCTCTTTGCTGCCTGCCAGGCCCCAAGTCATCAATAATGAATAGAAATGTACAGCTACAGCAGTAGCCTGTGTCATGGGCTTGTCAGGGATTTCTGAAAAGGAACAAAAACACAGGTTTGCCATTTGACTGTATCTTCTTTAGCAAACACAAGACAGAAAGAAAACAAAGGGGAATTTTGGAAAGGGAAAATATGATTAACCCTTTAAGCACTAAGAACTTTCCTCACAAAACAAACAAAACTTCTTTGACAGTATTACAACCAATACTCTAGTAACTGTGGAATAGGCCTGTGAATCTAACAATAATAGTGTTCATTTTGAGGGGGAAAGATCAGTGTAGTTTTAAGACAATGAAAATATAAAGAGGAGTACACAAATGCATCATGGTTTATATGCAATCTATTACACGGAGGAAGTAAATACAAATTTCTTTTCCCAGAAAATCCAACAAATTCAGTCTTTAAAATAAAATATTTTCTAAAGTAGAACCTTAATGTGTGTGAAAATACATAAAGTAATGAAAAGCAAATGTGTTATTAACGGATCTACAAGCTCTAATAAATTGGAGTAGCTAGCCACTGTTTAAAAATAGATTTGACCATTTTATCTCTTGTATTTCTTTCCAATTTTCCTAAACACATTTCCGTAGATACTGGGACTGTAACATTATGAGAGTGATTATCTTATATTTTACAAACCGAACACACCAGCTGGTACACTACCAGTCTATCCCCCTGGGAGGGTGGGTGGAGGATAACAAAATTTCTACAGCAGGCACACAAACTAAATTTATTGAAATCCCAATGCAAAGCCAAACCTTTGTTGCTTTCTGCATCTGAGTAAATTCCAGAAGATGTCTCACACTATCTTTTCATAATGTTAACCTTAGAAGTCCCTGAGCTACTGTACTAAGTAGGTGGGTAAACATTCTCTATTTCCTGCGAGATGCTAAACGAGGTTTAAGAAGCTACATAAGAGCTCTGGTTTCAAAGAGCTTGAAAGTAGTCTATTTTTGAATGGAATGAAAATATAGAAACACCTACTTTTAAGTCATGTAATTGTGCATGAAGTGCAATATATTTCACTTCAAATTATGCTGCCATGCCAGGCTTTCTAGGTGAAAACATGAAATGAAAACATTTGGTTTAGGAACAACTGAATAAAATTCTCATGAAGCAGCTAAGTAGGTTTGTAGTAGCCTAATCAGTGTGCTGGCCTAATGCCATCTTGTGTTGCCTTTTGTATTCCTGGTTAATTTAAGATATATTATTCAGCTAAATTCTGCATAAATTGATAAACATTTGTTTCAAAACAAGCCGACAAGTGTTGCTAATGATTTTGGGTAAGAGAAAAGGAAGAAAACTTAGTTTCCTTATATCAGACATTAAAACAACTGGCATAAAAAGCATGAATTAGAGACTATGGCATATTAAAGCAAACACCCTCCTCCCCAAAATATGATTTTATTTAGATTAATTAGGTCTTTTCTCAAGTTGTAGGTCAGGATCATTTTATTAGTGAACAAATATCCTCATCGTGTCTAAAGTTTCCAAACTATTTTACAGCGGACAAATAAGCCATTTCTCAAGTCTAACTCCAAATGTATTTTAGCAAACATGGATTAGACTCAAACAACAGACTGACTGCTATTTGTTTCACTAATCCTACAACCATAAAAACTGCTTCTTTCCTCTCTGCTAAGTGTTTTCGTGACTAATTAGCCCACGCATCTAGTAGCCTATCCAAATACAGGCCCAGCAAATTTCAAACATCCGTGTCACAGACAGCGCCTTTCTGTAACAGCAATGTGCTCTCAGCAATTTGAAACACAGAGATGAAAAAGGCTATACTGCCTGCTCAATATGCACAAGTCATTTATATTACCACAAAGGAGAGTTTTTCATTCACATCTGGTGAGGAACAGTCACTAACAAAATCCCATTTCTTTGCCAATAATGTCATATATTTATTAAAGCAGGTAAGAAAGAACAAGATGCTGGATATCTACCTCAAAGATGCGTATTTATGGGTATGTGTGTGTCTATTTCCCACCAAATAGCAATGCAAATCTCTCATTTATCATAATATGAATCTACATATTTTCACTTGCTTATCTGTTCAAGTATATGTTGTCAAAACATAGACCATCCATTCAATCAATCCATTTTATATAATAACCTGTCCCTCACTGCAGTATCCGATACCCCTCACTTCATCTCACCAAGAAAACAGATGAACCTTGCAGCATACACTGAAAGCCAACAAACAGGCGCTCTGTCATACCAAAGGAGTGCGCTCCAGAAGCAAACCTCTCATGTACAATGCCCTGCCACCAGCTTCTTCTCTTTTAAACCCTGGCGGCTGTTAGCTCGAATACTTCCACTGGAAGGGTGCATGGAGGTATCAAAGGAAAAAGGTGGTCCCTCAGCCATGTCCTGCACCATTTAGGCTATTCTATTAGGGTCTATAAATACACAGTGTGTTGTAGTTTGTTCAAGTCACTCAAAGCACAGAGGTTTAGCCAGAAATGCACCACATGTTCCCCTCACTGGGAACTGAGCTCTGAATAACTCTTATGAGGAGCTTGGCTTTGAATTTCAATTTTCTTTCCTGACTGTGCTTCTCAAACTTGCCGTTAGGAGGAGCTGACATTTCCTCTACCTGATCTGAACGCTGTTCTTGTGCTTAAATGGTTTGCCCTGAAACCTGGATCTTTGATTCAATAACATAAGAGAACATTTCCAGAGGGGAAACTTGTTACTGAAAACAAAAAGAAGTCCTAGATCTAGGAGAGACTGCTTAGGCACAGCAAAGAGACTGCATGTCTGGGTGGAAGCGTATAAAGAGAAAATACTTCTCCGCAGCTCCCACAAGAAAGCTTTTTAATAAGAACTTCCCAATGTCAAGATGGTGTCTTGAGCTGTAGGAGGTGTATCCTTTCTTAAAAAAAACAAAAATAAGGAAGCAGTGGAATGACCTGTGCTCTGGGAACACTATCTTCCCTTTTTCAGGGCAATAGTCCTCTGTCCTGATCCTTGAGGTGATACGTGCTCTAGTCTAGCTGTCTTCTTAGTCCCTCCTCCAGCCCCCAGCCCCATAATTGGGAAACCACTGAAAGGCTGAATTGCTGACAATACTGCTCTGGAGACTCTTACCTGGAGTTACCATTTGTATGCTTACATTTCAAAAGCCACAGCCCTCTGCATACAAATCAATTAAGCTGCAAGCTTGGGTACACTTCTTTTGAGAGTGAGTATAATTAATGAAGCAAATGACATGCGGCACACACATTCTTAGCATCATATGAATTCCCCTTAGCTGGATGTATGATGCATGTCCTAAGGCATTCAAGGCAAGGCTGAATTTTAGTGAGGATTCCTAGGATTTTCTAACCAAAAGGATCATTTACTTCCATCTATCTTTGTGTTCATTACTATTCATAAACCACTTGATCCGGTACACAGCAGACTGTAAATGCTGCAGGATCCACTGAAAGAATCATATCCTTTTATCTACCTAGAGGCTACATTTTTCAGATATGGTTACAACTTTGTGCACACTCCAAAATAATATACAATTATTTGTAGGCTAGCTTTCAAATGCACTAATTTGACTGCATTTGATATTAAAAAAAAAGGTTGTGTGACCTAATTACAAGCAAGCATCACCTTTCACCTACTGGTTGTTTCCACTTTGAAAATTACCAACATTGTGTAACAGTCTTACTCAGTACTAGCTGTTAATGACTAATATTTATCCAGCAGCTGGCAGGTTTAATCCCCCCCATATGTGGCACTAATTGTCCTAACACAGTGTTAGGGACCACTGTGCTTCTGGTGGTGCTCTCTTTCAGATCAGATGTAAAACACAGGTCTTGGCTACTACATGTGAAAAGTGCCATGGGACTTTTTACCGGGACAGAGGTTTCTGTCCCAGCAATATGGTCAAATTCTAGTTTCCTGTAGGTAACTATATCCTGCCTCTTACTATTCAACATGTAATTTCAATAGGACACAGTATTATTTCACTTTGTGTCCTAAATTGTTCTGAAACTTTGCTGCACACTATTTAACAGTTGTCATGATTTCCCCTAGAGATGGCTGCATGACAGTGATGAGAAAAGTGACTGTTATAAATACATACAGACATATAATTACACTCTTTGAAATCACTTTTTTGAAATCTATTTAGCTGTTATACTACTTATATAAAATACATTATACAATACATAAACTTTATAAAGTGCTTTGGGATCCCCTTTGGATGAAAGGCACTCTTTAAACACAAGGATCTTAAAATGAAAGACCCTATTTAGATGGGTTTCAGAGTAGCAGCCGTGTTAGTCTGTATCCGCAAAAAGAAGAACAGGAGTACTTGTGGCACCTTAGAGACTAACAAATGTATTAGAGCATAAGCTTTCGTGGACTACAGCCCACTTCTTCGGATGCATATAGAATGGCCATTAGTCTCTAAGGTGCCACAAGTACTCCTATTTAGATGCAATGTTATAATTAAAGCTGTGTTTTCTATTGTAAAACAAAGTGGATCAGAGATGATATATATCATAAGCCTAGTTATATATGAAGATGAGAAAAACCACTATGTGGGTAAAAAGAAACAGTTTAGTGTTTCCAGTTTCTTCTGGGTTTTTTTCCCTGATGTGAATTTGTGTATATTTTAAGACAACCATAATTTATTTTTATTAACTGTTTTACATGAAGTATTAAAAAACTTTCCCCCTTCAAAGTTGCATGCTCTGGAATGAGTTCCCAGAGAGTTTTATAATCTTTAGAAGCCTAATGGATCATTCCACAAAATTTAACTCTGCAAAAATTGTTAACATGGGGTATTTTTGAAATATTCTACTTAAACTTGTTTTAATTTTAATATTAAATCTGCTTTACTGTTTTACCTAAAAATCAGACAGACAATTCAGGCAATCAGTAATAAAAAGCTTTGATTGGCTGACTTCAGGGAGAAAAAAATTGAATGAGTGAACATTTTTGTTCTTTACTAGGTAAAGAACTATTTTATTCTCTCTCATAACTGTAGTTTAAAAGAAGAACTCAAAACAAGAAAATGTACATGGAAAATCTCAGTAAAGATGTGGACTGAAGCTTTGGTCTGTTTGGTTTCAAATTCAGACTGCTATCTTTTGGAAGAGCCCGAGGAGCCAGAAGGAGAAGAAAGAAAACTGTCCCGATGTGCCTGACAGCCTGGAAAGCAGAAACAGCGGCTCAAATCATGAGCTACTTGTCAAGTGGGTTTAAGAGCAAGGTGTCCAGTGTGGATTTCACAACTACAGTAGGTGTCACTGCAGTTTATTGGTGATAAAACAGAATATATTTACCAAAAAGGCATTACTAAAACTATATAAAATACACACACACACACACACATCTTCACAATCATAGTTAGAATTTAATGTCAGTATTATAACTAATTGCAATGGAAGAGAATGGCCTACCATTTAATTCAGTTTCATGTCTACAGTAATTTAAGAATTCTTGCCCTTAATGGACCCAACCCTGCAGGTACTGAGCATCTTTAACTCCTACAGACAAAGGGGAATTGAAAGCACTCAGCACCTTGCAGAAAGATCTTTAATGATACATGGCTTTAGTAATAAGGATCTGAACTAAAGATTAGGCTCTCCACTCACATTTTTTGAATTTTGCCTATTCCTATCTAGTGACTTATGGTGCAAACAAAACATTACCACTGACATTTTTAAAATTCCTGTCTCAACATGTTTGTTTCTTCCCTTTCCTCCCCATCTTCCTCAAGCTTATTTCTTTTGGTATTCCTCTTCTTTCCTCACTCCTCAAAATCAGTCTCCTCTAAAAAGCCATTATCCAGGATTTTATTGATAAAAGAAAGAATGCTCCACTGGTCCAAATTCCAATGGTCCCCCATATGGATGTTATTTTGTGCTATATCCAGCAAGACATCAAAACACGTCACTTTTTTTGTCATGATTTTTCCCCCTCTCCATGCCTGTAAGGCACTCTTGTTTATTGTTCAAATCAGGAAACTCCCCCAATTCTCATTACCAATAGCAATACAGAAAAATCAAATTTGAGCTTGTCTTCAATCTGTTTCTTCAGATCAGGAGCTGTGATGATGATTTGCAAACATCTGACTTGGCCATTTATCCAACAAGTATAAAGCATCAAGATGAACATTCCCAGATTTGACAAGTAATTGCCATATTAAATACTGCATATGTACATTTCTCAGAAGTTGATAGCCCATCTGTAGAGTACTTATCACAATCAGCAATAACCATTCTGGAGAAGTGACTTTTCCTTCCAAGGGTAATAACATCTGCTTACATAAAGGGATATTTTGGCACATTGTCAAGGTCTTCTTTCTTCTGCCCTGCTGTCAATGCTCTAATCAGATATGCATAGCAGCAACGCAATTCCAGCATACTGCAGGTGATTACCCTTTCCACTAATCAGAGAACAGCACCTGAGAAACCTACAGTGCACCACACTTGTTTCTTTAGCCCTCAGATTTCCTGTATGCTCATTTCTAAGGAACTCACTGAACACTGGTTACCATGAGCTATTCCTTCAATGAACACATTTAGACCCTTCCAAACGAAATGATTTTTGAGCATTTGTTTAGAGCTGAATTTAAAGGTACCTTTTAAACACTTGAATTATCAGTATTCCAGTACCTTTTAAACACTTGAATTATCAGTAACCCTGTTCTTTCCCCTGCCCCAGTATATGATACAATAAAATACTCCCCAAATGTTTCTTTATGAGCTTCTTCACGTCTGCCTTTATACATGAAAATCAATCATCTTTTTTTAAAAAAAAATCCAACTAATTATACCTGTGAGTTATTAAGACAAGTAACCTGTGCTTAAAAAAAACCCTGCTCCAATAAACGTCTATGGTCTGACAAACAGCAAAAAATACAGCTGATTTAATAAATGAGTGCTCAATCAATGATGCATTGAGGCACATGACAAAAGCAAGTCAAAATCCATTACATTCAAGAACCTCCTTTAAATTCCACTTCAGTGCACTGACCCTGTTGCTCAGTGCTAAAGACTTTACAAGGTATTCGGAAACATTCAGAAGAGCTTTTGTTTTGGCATTCACTCAGCTGCACCTCACAATTAACACTGCCAGACTCCTTTCTAATCAATTATTTATTAAGATTACTAGCATATCTTTTGAGCGCTTTAACTTCACATCAGAAGTGTGCGAGGGATGACACATGCATGTGTACTTTACAGAATAAAAGGCAGACTCTAAGCAGGTTTTAACGCTAAATGAGAACAAGGCTAAAAGAAGTGAAATCAACACTTTTAGTCAAAGTTGAGCTTCAGGCGAGCTGCAGGCAGTGCACAGCATGAGAGAATTTGGCTCCAGAAAGTGCCCATGTGTTGACAGCTGAATAAGAGTTTGAAGGCTTAATGGTAAGAAATGTTCCGTCAATGATAATGTTACACATTACTTTATTTACTGGGTTTGTTACTCTTCTCAATAGTTCTGACAATCAGTGACAAATTCTATCGGAGAGGGTTTTATCATTAATTATCAAAATGCATTTATTACGGTTACCCTGGCTCATATTTATCCCAGTCACAATGAAAAAAGGAGGAAATCATTTTGAATGGAAACCTAGAAGCAAAACTGTGCTAGAAATTTAAGGATGCAGGAAATCTGGAATAATGCCCAGATTAAAAAAATGATACCAACTAATTGCTGCTTTTTCCTGAATAACTATTAATACAATTTAATATATTTATGAGGCAAGTTATTAATTTGAATTGTGGTAGAACCTACAGCTCCAATGTACTAAGCACTATATATACATAATGAAAAGATTGGTCACATTGGGGCAGGAACTGAGATAACAAACAGATGAGGATAATGGCAGGAAACAGTGAGACTATTCTGATTAGTTTAATAAGTAGTCTCCACACATTAAAGCCTGGATCCTACAAAGACTTATGCACATTCTTCACTAAACTTTTGAGTTCAGTAGGACTACTCACATTGCATAAAGCTAAGCACATGCATAAGTAGGATGAGGGCTTTGCTGCTTAGTCATTATCAAGTTTTAGGTACATATATTGACACAGGTGAGTACTAAGGAGAGATTTGTAGGAAGATGATGTAAGGTAAAATTTGCAAAGGTGCCTAAGTCCTATGGAAAGTCAATGGCACCTAACTCACTTAGGGCCAATTTTTCAAAGGTATTAGGTGCCTAAAGATGCAGATAAGCCCCAAGTGGCATTTTCAAAAGCACCTAAGCAGGTTCGGTGGCTAACTCCTATTATGTGCTTAAATACCTTTGAAAATCTGGCCTAAGGCACTTTTGAAAATTTTACCCACAGGGGTTCTGTGGATGTTTACAGAGTGCTCCTCCCATGCATAATGCACATTTAAACATTACAATTACATTCATGAACTCAGGCTATGGTTATTATTGTAGCCACTCTGAGGCCTGGTCTACACTACGACTTTAATTCGGATTTATCAGCTTTAATTCGAATTAACCCTGTAACCGTTCACACAACGACGCCATTTAATTCGATGTAAAGGGCCCTTTAAATCGATTTCTGTACTCCACCCCAACGAGCGGAGTAGCGCCAAAATCGATTTTAGCAATTCGAATTAGGGTTAGTGTGGCCGCAATTCGATGGTATTGGCCTCCGGGAGCTATCCCACAGTGCATCATTGTGACCGCTCTGGACAGCAATCCGAACTCGGATGCACTGGCCAGGTAGACAGGAAAAGCCCCGCGAACATTTGAACTTCATTTCCTGTTTGCCCAGCGTGGAGAGCACAGGTGACCACAGATACCTCATCAGCACAGGTAACCATGCAGGCTGATAATCGAAAAAGAGCACCAGCATGGACCGTGAGGGAGGTACTGGATCTGATCGCTGTATGGGGAGAGGATTCAGTGCTTGCAGAACTTCGTTCTAAAAGACGAAATGCAAAAACTTTTGAAAAAATTTCCAAGGGCATGATGGAGAGAGGCCACAATAGGGACTCTGAGCAGTGCCGCGTGAAGGTCAAGGAGCTCAGACAAGCCTATCAAAAAACAAAGGAGGCAAACGGTCGCTCCGGGTCAGAGCCGCGGACATGCCGCTACTACGCTGAGCTGCATGCAATTCTAGGGGGGGCTGCCACCACTACCCCACCTGTGTTCGTGGATTCTGGGTCGGGGATAGTCTCGACGCCTGAGGATTCTGCCGATGGGGTAGAGGAGGAGGAGGAGGATGAGCTTGCAGAGAGCACACAGCACTCCCTTCTCCCCAACAGCCAGGATCTTTTTATCACCCCGACTGAAGTACCCTCCCAAGCCAGTACCCAAGACTCTGACCCCATGGAAGGGACCTCAGGTGAGTTTACCTTTTAAAATATAAAACTTGTTTTAAAAGCAAACGGTTTTTAATGATTACTTTGCCTGACTTTGCATTCGCGGTCAGTTCAGCTACTGGAAAAGTCTGTAGCTACTGGAAAAGTCTGTTAACGTGTATGGGGATGGAGCGGAAATCCTCCAGGGACATCTCAATGAAGCTCTCCTGGAGGTACTCCGAAAGCCTTGCCAGAAGGTTTCTGGGCAGTGCATCTTTATTCCCTCCTCCATGGTAGGACACTTGACCACGCCATGCTTGCAGCAAGTAATCTGGTATCATTGCCTGACAAAGCCTGGCAGCGTATGGTCCCGGTGTTTGCTGGCATTCAAGCAACATCCGTTCTTTATCTTGTGTAATCCTCAGGAGAGTGATATCACTCCTGGTAACCTGGTTGAAATACGGGAACTTAATTAAGGGGACAGAGGTGGGGTGGCCGTTCCTACTGGGCTGTTTGCCTGTGGCGGAAAATAAATCCTTCCCTGCAGTTAGCCAAGCGCAGATGGGAAATTGGCCCTGAGTTTTTCGCGTTTGGCTAGCAGGGATCTTCCCTGTTACCAGCCACGCGGTGGGGGGAGGGTACCGTGATCATCCCAGAGACTTGATGGAGGGGGGGGGGGGGAGGGGGGGGGGGGGGGGGGTAGTTTGGTGCCTGCAGGGATCTTCCTGCAGGGTTAGTTTGTTTTCTGGTGCTGCTGAATGTTAACAGAAAAACCGCAGCACTCTACTTGCCTGAAGGGGCCCAGACAAGCCCCACCACACTGCCCCCCCCCCAACTGGCTGAGATTGGCCAGGCTTCTGCAGCACTCTACAGGCTATGCTTGGTATGTGGGAAAGGAGGGTGCAGAAGCTGTAAAACAATGGCTTACCATGGCCGCATGCAAGCCGAATTCTGTTGCCCAGACCTGTGATCTCTAGCAGCAAAGCCACAGGCACTCAGCATTAAGAGGCAAAATGCGACCTTGCACAGAAATCACATGTGCTATGTAATGTGAACAGTGTTGGTCACCGTGAAAGAGTATAAGCATTGTTCTGCAAAATGTAGCTTTTAAAACAATTCTCTCTTTTTTCCCCTCCCTACAGCAGCTGCAAATTCCTCAAGCCTCCCTCCTCCATCCCGAAGGTTATCACAGATAAGGCGTCGTAAGAAGAAGACGCGGGAGGACATATTTTCTGAAATTATGCAATCCAGCAGGAGTGACAGAGCTCATCTGAATGAGTGGAAGGAAACAGTTTCAAAGTATAGGAAAGAAGTCAGTGAACGTGAGGACAGGAGGGACCAACGTGAGGAGAGGAGGGACCAACGTGAGGAGAGGAGAGACGATCAAGATGAGAGATGGCGGCAGGAAGACCAGAGGATGAAGGATGCAACGCTGGGGCTGCTCCGGCGTCTGGTGGAGGTTCAGGAACGGCTGCTGGAAAACAGACTGCCGCTTCAGCCCCTGTTCCACCCTCCCCCCTCCCCATGTTCCGTATCCTCCTCACCCCGACGTGTAAGAACGCGGGGGGGGAGGCTCCGTACACCTTCCCATTCCACCCCAGTAGACAGCCCAAGCAAAAGGCTGTCATTTTTTTAACCTTTTCTTTGTGGCTTTTTCCTTCCCAGCAATCCTCCTCCCAAATACCACCCGGGTTCCCTCCCTCTTTTTCTAATCTATTAATAAAGAATAAATGATTTTTAAATGATAGTGACTTTATTTGGTTTGAAAGAAAGCTGGGGGAAGGGGCAGGGTGGGTTCCTTACAGAAAATCAGTCAGTAAAGGGGGAGGGTTTTCATGAAGGAGAAACAAACAGATATTTCACACGGTAGCCTGGCCAGCCATGAAACTGGTTTTCAAAGCTTCTCTGATGCACAGCGCTTCATGGTGTGATCTTCTAATCGCCCTGGTGTCTGGCTGCGCGTAATCAGCAGCCAGGCGATTTGCCTCAGCCTCCCACCCCGCCATAAAGGTCTCCCCTTTACTTTCACAGAGATTGTGGAGCACACAGCAAGCAGAAATAACAATGGGGAGATTTCTTTGGCTGAGGTCAGAGCGAGTCAATAATGATCTCCAGCGGCCTTTTAAACGGCCAAATGCACATTCTACCACCATTCTGCACTTGCTTAGCCTGTAGTTAAACAGCTCCTGACTCCTGTCCAGGCTGCCTGTGTATGGCTTCATGAGCCATGGCATTAAGGGGTAGGCTGGGTCCCCAAGAATAACTATGGGCATTTCAACATCCCCAACGGTTATTTTCTGGTCTGGAAAGTAAGTCCCTTGCTGCAGCCCTTTAAACAGAGTAGTGTTCCTGAAGACGCGAGCGTCATGAACCCTTCCCGCCCAGCCCGCGTTGATGTTGGTGAAACGTCCCTTGTGATCCACAAGTGCTTGCAGCACCATTGAAAAGTACCCCTTGCGGTTTATGTACTCGGTGGCTTGGTGCTCCGGTGCCAAGATAGGGATATGGGTTCCGTCTATTGCCCCACCACAGTTAGGGAATCCCATTGCAGCAAAACCATCCACTATAGCCTGCACATTTCCCAGAGTCACAAACTTTCGTAGCAGCACCTGAGTGATTGCTTTGGCTACTTGCATCACAGCAGCCCCCACAGTAGATTTGCCCACTCCAAATTGATTCCCGACTGACCGGTAGCTGTCTGGCGTTGCAAGCTTCCACAGGGCTATCGCCACGCGCTTCTCAACTGTGAGGGCTGCTCTCATCTTGGTATTCTGGCGTTTCAGGGCAGGGGACAGCAAGTCACAAAGTTCCATGAAAGTGCCCTTACGCATGCGAAAGTTCCGCAGCCACTGGGAATCGTCCCAGACCTGCAACACTATGCGGTCCCACCAGTCTGTGCTTGTTTCCCTTGCCCAGAATCGGCGTTCCATGGATAGAATCTGCCCCATTAACAACATGATCTCCAAAGCACCGGGGCCTGTGGTTTCACTGAATTCTGTGTCCGTGTCCGTGTCCATGTCCTCATCATGCTTGTCGCTGCGCTGCCGCCGCCGCTGCCTCCTCTCCTCGTTTTTCTGGTCCTGGCTGAGCATAAACTCCACGAGAACGCGCGAGGTGTTTGCAATATTCATGAGTGCTGTCTTGACCTCAGCGGGCTCCATGCTTGCCGTGGTATGGAGTCTGCAGTGTTCACCCACCCAGGAAAAAAGGCGCGAAAATGGTTGTCTGCCGTCCGTTGCTTTCATGCAGGGAGGGAGGGAGGGAGGAAGTGAGGCTGTACCCAGAACCACCTGCGACGATGTTTTTTGTCCCATCAGGCACTGGGATCTTAACCCACAATCCCAATGGGCGCGGGAGACTGCGGGAACTATGGGATAGCTATGGAATTGCTACCCACAGTGCAACGGTGCAGAAATCGACGCTAGCCCCGGTACTTGGACGCACACCACCGAATTACTGTGCTAGTGTGGCCGCACTCATTTTGACTTTATACAACCTGTTTCTGAAATCCGAATTATCTAAATTCGGATTAATCCCGTAGTGTAGACATACCCTAAGCCAACAGGAGAGAGCTCTCCCATCAACATAATAAATCCACCCCCCGAAGAACAATAGTCGCTATGTCAGCTTATTCACACTCCTGAGTGACATAAGTTATACCAACATAAGTGGTAGTGTAGACATAGCCTAAGACTCATTATTTTATACATTTTAAATGGAGGCTAAAAGTTTCATCCTCAAATCAAGCACAACACTGGAGCTTTAGAGGTTAAAGGACCCCACGGTTATCAAACTTGCTTGACTGTCTGCAGGCAAACAATGAAAAGATCTATAGCAGGGGTCGGCAACGTTTGGCACGCGGCTCGCCAGGGTAAGCACCCTAGCGGGCCGGGACAGTTTATATACCTGCTGATGCAGCAGGTTCGGCCGATCGCGGCCCCCACTGGCCGCGGTTCACCATCCTGGGCCAATGTGGGCAGCGGGAATCTGCGGCCAGCACATCCCTCGCCCGCGCCACTTCCCGTCGCCCACTGTCCAGCTTTGGGACCAATATGACCAGGCTTTGCCATTAGCTGCAGGATTCTTCAATGACCCCTAGCTCCAACATTGCCTGGATCTCTTGCCTCACAGCCTCCCACATTTTGTGGGGGGATGTGACCATGGAATCTCCTGGACAAGTTGCCATTTGGATATGGTGGTGCACAAGATGAGTCTGCCCTGGTCAGGAGACCAACTCTGTCGAGAAAGCTTTTACTAGGCTTTTCTCCTGGGCGCTCTGTTTGTAGATAAATCTCTAATAATTTTCATATGACTTTACATTGTGCCTCTTCATATAACCTTGTGGTGGGTCTACCCACGTGTGACCTCTGTTTTCATGGGACTTTGTATCAAAGCCTCATTTAGAAACTTTGCATTGCCCTTGGTATAATATTATAGCCCCTAAGGATAGAATAAGATAGAAGAAAAATTTCTTTTTGCTAGCAGTAGAACAAGAGCTCTCCCCCCCCACTCTTAATCAATTGCCCTGTTGAATGAATGAGGTGTGGATGAGCAAGGCATGGAAGGCAGCACCTCCAGACAGCCTCAACTGTTGGAGAGGGGCTGGGAGCCAGACCCAAGGACAATAAAACGTGTCAAGTGGGCTCATTAAAGACAAGCAGACATACCGACGGCCTCGGGGGTTAGAAGCAAGCACCTTCTTTTGGAAACACCCTCTTTGCAGCATTGGGACAACACACAAAAGAAAGCAGCACAAAGGACCAATGGACACAGACACAGAGTTTGAATCTGGTATAGATTTGCATAAGAGGAAAGCTGCTATAAAAGTGAGGTGTCTTGCAGAGGACCCGGGTCTCGTCTTGTCAACATGGGAGCATCGATCCGGATCGGCAGAAGCCCGGCTCCACCCCCTCCCCCATCTAACTCACCTGGCCAGTGAAGTTAAGGGGAGCAACTAATTGGTAACAACAAGACGGAGTGTGTTTGTGTGTGTGTGTGTGTGTGTGTGTGTGTGTGTGTGAGTGTAATATATTATATGCATATAA
This sequence comes from Trachemys scripta elegans, assembly GCF_013100865.1. Taxonomy (NCBI): domain Eukaryota; kingdom Metazoa; phylum Chordata; order Testudines; family Emydidae; genus Trachemys; species Trachemys scripta. The sequence goes on from NC_048302.1 coordinate 54,008,521, forward strand.
TACAGTGTTAATGAATACATGTATTACTAATAAATGTGGCGTTTTGTCTTATTCCCCCTGAAAAGATCCTGTGCAGTACTTTAAGTACAACATGTTCTGAGCAGAAGTGTTCGCCTATCTGTATAGGGTGTGTCTCCGGTGAAGTGGGCACTTGAGGCCCCAGTTCTGGCTCAAGGGGATAAGGTGCAATAAAATAAACTCTCTCATTCCTTCCATGGCTTCAGAAGATTAACATGGTAAACATGTGTGAGTTTCCTCTTGTTGGGCTGTCTGATTTCATAATTAACTGGCCAAACTTGGCATACTACTTCATATGGTCCATGCCAATTAACAAGTAACTTGGACTCTGTACTTGGGAGCAAAAGTAGAACCCGATCACCCGGCTTACATATGCACCCCTTTGTTACAGGCGCGCCACTGGGTCCATTGAGGACTGAGGTGGTTTTCTTTGGCAAAGGCCCCTAGGGTTTCAAGCCTTTCCTGGAGCTTCAGTACATATTGTATAAGATTCTTCATCCTAGGAGCCTGTCCCTCTCACAGACCAGATTAAGAATTCCCCAGAGTTAATTCCTATATAGGAGTTCAAATGGGGAGAATCCTGTAGATGATTGGGGGACTTCTTGAATAGCAAACAACAGGGGAGGGATAAGCTGATCCCAGTGATGAAGGTCCTCAGCAATGATTCAGGGTCTGGTTGAATCATTCAACCATTCATTTGTGAATGACAGACAAATGTATGTAAAATTTTTATTTTTGAAGATTACATACTTGTTTCAGCAGCCCGAGATGTAAAGTTGGTGCCTTGATCCACGAGGATCTCCTTAGGTACCCCTATTCTGGCAAAGACTTTTAGCAGTTCTGCAGTAATAGTCTTTGCATTGGTGTTGTGCAGTGGGATTGCCTCAGGATAGTGGGTGGCATAATTAAACTATCGCTAATATGTATTTATACCCAGCTACACATTTTCCCAAGCATCTGACGAGGTCCATCCCAATCCTTTAAAATGGGATGTCGACTACAAGAAGTGGGACCAGAGGGGATTTGTCCTCCTTTTAGGTCCTACAAGTTGGCATTTGGGGCAGGAGCTGCAAAAGTCTTTAATTTCTTGGTGAATTCTGGGCAAAAAGAAGCGATCCAAAATCCTGGCCTGGATCTTCTTGTGATTGAGGTGAGTCGCAGAGGGAATAGCATGAGCCAGTTGCATGACTTTGCACCCACGAGGCCTTGGAATGAGGAGTTGCGACCGAACTTTCCCCCATCAGCTGGTCTGTCTCCAGCTGGTAGTTGTTCTTCCTGGAGCTCAAACCAGGGGTACTGCTGTCCTCTCTGTGGAACTATCATTTCACAGTTAACCACTGGCAGTTGGTCCTAAACCTGGCTCAAGGTTTCAGCCTCCGTATGGTCCGCTGTGAAATCTGTCTCTCTGGTTAGGATGTCCCTCTCCCATGGTAGGGCCAATATTGCTTCATTGTCAGGAACTCCTTCTGGAGGCGCTTCCCTTTGACCAGCTACCCCCATCTCCAGGGTCCAGCTCCTCACGTATATCTGCCAATGTCGCAGGTTTTGGGCTCCTGTCTCCCAGGGTCCTCTGGGGTCTCAGGAGTTGGTTTAAACCACAAAGAAATACTCAATCCCAATCCAAGATAAAGGGGTAGGCTAGTGTCAAGGCCAGCCCCACTACACGGGACTTCGTGGTTTCCCTTACAGTCAATTGCACATGTGCGCTAGAATAGGGTTGAGCGCCTCCAGGGATACACTGCAGGAAAATAGTCTCCTTGGGGGCCTCAGGGTTTGGGACCAAGTTGTCCCGGACTAGGGTCTGCTCACACCCAGAATCCACCAGGCCTGCTACCTCAGTTCCATTTTTCTGCACAGGGACCGTTACTTTACCTGGAGTTTGCTTATGGGCATGGCTTTCTGCCATCCATACCTTTCCACGGCCACACTCAATGTAGGGGCACCTGTGTACCAGTGACTGGTTGCCCACATGAAAAGTAAGCTCCCACTGCTGGCTGAGTGGCTGCTGACTCTGAGAATGATATCCGAGGTAGCCCTTCTCTATGTGACTTGTCTGCTCCCACTTCCTGGCTTTTCAGCAGAGGAACCCACAGGGGTCCCAAGGGTCTTTGTCTGGGCTTGAGCCTGAGATGCTAGGGTTTTCCAATGGGGCACAGTCCAGGGCCCGATAGCCTGCTGGGCCCCTTAGAGCTGGAGCTTCTGAGACCACTCTCCCCGATTGCCAACTCCCATGGTTGGACTCTCCCTTGAATCGAGGGGCCTCCTTGGCCTCAGGCAGTTGCTTGCGTTAGGCAACCAGAGCCATCTCTGCCACTAAATAATTCTCCATCAGCCAGACCATGTTGGCTAAGGACTCCGTACAGTGTTTGAGCACTCAGTCCCTACCCCCAGCCAGAAGTATGTGAGCGAAGTGCTCCTCCACAATGAGCGTGGCCAACTTTCCTCTGGTCTGAGTCTCCGGCTATTGCTGCCTCCAGCATAGGTCTCTTACTTTCTGGATGACCCCCCAGGGCTGAGTTTCCCAGGGTATTACTCCCCATGGAACCTCTGTTGGACGGTCTCCTCCATGATGTTGAGGTAGTCAAGTATGACATAGTCTTGGGCAGCATCCATCCCTGATCTGCAGCCTGAGCTTATCCCATCTGGTAAGGCACCAGTAGGATGGCCCACTGGTCAGGTGGCACTGAGCTGTCATTGCCACTCATTCAAATGTTCTAAGGAAGCCATTTGGGCCATCCTGAGGGCCAGAGGAAGCCTGTGGGAGACCCATGGGCTGCATCAAAGCCATGACCTGTTGGGCCAGTCTTTGTTGCTGTTCCTGTTGTTGGCCCAAGAAATCCCTGACCAGCTATTGCTGCTGGGCAGCAATTTGCTGCAAGAATTGTTGCTGCTACTGCTGCTGGTGGTTATCAGTCATCCATTTAAGAAGATGCTCTAGGTCCATGTTGTTTGACCTACCAACCCACATCTCTAGGTCTAGGGTGTTTGACCATCTGGGTCAGTCAGTCCTCCCCCCTCTCTCCAGGGGCAGGAAGGATACCTGCATTCTACACCAGTTGTGAAGGGGTCAGCTCACTGGTGGTGCCTCACCGTGAGTGGGTGTGGCATGGCAGCTCTCTCTGCACACTGGGGTCTGCTGCCACTGGCTGCTCCACCTCAGTTGTGGCCTGCCTCTTCCTGTGACTTAGCCCGCTGTCCAGTTCATGTCAAAGTACCTCCCCTTCTGGGGTAGTCTTGAGGGAGAGCAGGATGCCTCCTTCTCAGGTGTAGCAGGAGCAGAAGCAGGCCATTCAGGAGAGACCTTCAGGCAACTGTTGTTGAGGAAGCTTCTGCCTTCCCTTGGCCTTTTCCTCAGGAGCTGAGAGTTGAAAATCTGTTCCCTTTCCTGGTCTGCCCACAAGTGAGCTGTTCTGCTTCCCTTTGAACACCTCCTCTAGCCTGTCCATGTCTTGTTGGTGTGGTGGAGCAGGGCTGGCTGAGCCCAGAGCAGCTCCTTACCCTTGATGTAATGTGGGATTTGTATGCAGAGGACCGGCTCTAGGCACCAGCAAACCAAGCACATGCTTGGAGCAGCACACTTTCAGGGGCGGCATTCAGGGCAGTCTCAGAGGTGTTTTTTTTTTTTTTTGCTTGGGGCTGAAAAAAACCTAGAGCCGGCCCTGTGTATGCATCATCACAGAAACCTATATTCAAGTCTCTGCTCTACTAGAAGAAGGGGCTTAGGGAAGATTTCTTTCAGGATGGGGTCCCCATCGGGTATTGGTGGCAGTAGTTTGTTGATTTTCCCCATATGTGTTCCAGTGTGGGTTGGTAAGTAAATGATTGAGGATAGCTAATGTGATGCCAATTTTTAAAAAGGGCTCCAGAGTTTATTCAGCAATTATAGGCCGGTAAATCTGACTTAAGTACCGGGCAAACTGGTTGAAAATATAGTAAAGAACAAAATTGTCAGACACATAGATGAACATAATTTGTTTGGGAACAGTCAACATGGTTTTTGTAAAGGGAAACCATGCCTCATCAATCTACTAGAATTCTTTGGGGGTGATGGGGGGGTCAACAAGCATTTGGACAAAGGGGATCCAGTGGATATAGTGTAATTAGATTTTCAGAAAGCTTTGGACAAGGTTCCTCACCAAAGGCTCTTAAGCAAAGTAAGCTGTCATGGGATAAGAGGGATGGTCCTCTCATGGATTGGTAACTGATTAAAAGATAGGAAACAAAGGGTAGAAATAATGGTCAGTTTTCAGAATGGAGAGAGGTAAATAGTGGTGCCCACCAAGGATCTGTACTGGGACCAGTCCTATTCAACATATTCATAAATAATCTGGAAAAAGGGGTAGATAGGGAGGTGGCAAAATTTGCAGATGATACAAAACTACTCAAGACAATTAAGTCCCAAGCAGACTGAGAAGAGCTACAAAAGAATTTCTCAAAACTGGGTGACTGGGCAACAAAATGGCAGATGAAATTCAATGTTGATAAATGCAAAGTAATGGACATTGGAAAACATAATCCCAACTATACATATAAAATGATGGGGTCCAAATTAGCTGTTACCACTCAAGAAAGAGATCTTGGAGTCATTGTGGATAGTTCTCTGAAAACATCCACTCAATGTGCAGCGGCAGTCCAAAAAAGCAAACAATGTTGAGAATCATTAAGAAAGGGATAGATAATAAGGCAGAAAATATCATATTGTCTCTCTATAAATCCATGGTACAACCACATCTTGAATACTGCGTGCAGATGTGGTTGCCCAATATCAAAAAAGATATATTGGAATTGGAAAAGGTTCAGCAAAGGGCAACAAAAATGATTAGGGGTATGGAATGGCTGCCATATGAGGAGAGATTAATAAGACTGGGACTTTTCAGCTTGGAAAAGAGATGACTAAGGGGGGATATGATTGAGGTCTATAAAATCATGACTGGTGTGGAAAAAATAAATAAGGAAGTGTTATTTACTCCTCAGAACTAGGGCACTACCAAATTCACAGTCCATTTTGGTCAATTTCACAGTCTTAGGATTTTAAAAATTGTAAATTTCAGGATTTCAGCTATTTAAATCTGAAATTTCATGGGGTTGTAATTGTAGGGGTCCTGACCCAAAAAGGAGTTGTGGGAAGGTTATTGTGTGTAGGGGTTGTATTGCAGTACTGCTACCCTTACTTCTGCGCTGCTGCTGACAAGGCGCTGCCTTCAGAGCTGGGCGCCCAGCCAACAGCCGCTGCTCTCCAGCCACTCAGCTCTGAAGTCAGCACAGAAGTAAGGGTAGCAATACTGCAAACCCTGCTTCCACCCCCCAAATAACCTTGTGACCTGCCTGTGACTCCTTTTTGGGTCAGGACCCCTAATTTGAGAAACACTGGTCTCCCCTTTGAAATCTGTATAGTATAGGGTAAAAAACATACAAAAGGCCAGATTTCATGGTCCAGGACATGTTTTTCATTGGCATGAATTTGGTAGGGCCCTACTTATAACACAAGAACTAGGGGTCACCAAATGAAATTAATGGGCAACAGGTTTAAAACAAACAAAAGGAAGTATTTTTTCACACAACGCAAAGTCAACCTGTGGAACTCCTTGCCAGAGGATGTTGTGAAAGCCAAGACTATAACAGGGTTTTAAAAAGAACTAGAAATATTCATGGAGGATAGGTCCATCAATGGCTATTAGCCAGGACGAACAGGAATGGTGTCCCTAGCCTCGGTTTGCCAGAAGCTGGGAATGGGCAACAGGGGATGGATCACTTGAGCATTACCTGTTCTGGTCATTCCCTCAGGTGCACCTGGCATTGGCCAGTGTCAGAAGACAGGATACTGGGCTAGATGGACCTTTGGTCTGACCCAATATGGCAGTTCTTGTGTATGTGTGTCCAGGTGTATATCCTGGACTTTCTCCTCTGAGCATATTCTAATATGTGGCATCTGCGTGCTCAGATGTAGATAACAGATTTCTTAGTGTGTTTGGGGTGCGAAACATTTCTTTCAGGATATGGTCCACATCGACTATGGTTTGTAATTGTTTGATGATACCTCATAGGGGTTCCAATGTGGGGAGATATGTGATAATATGGATGTGCAGTCACAGGGTTTATTTTTCTGTTCTGAAGCAGGTTCTCTCAGAGTATTTGGGTGGCCTCTTCCAGGATGCGATCTACTTCTCTGGTGGACTGTCCTTATTTGGTGTAGATGGTTTTAAGTGTGTTAACATGTGTATCCCAGACTTTCTCCAATCTCTGGTATCTGAGTGCTTAGCTGTAGATAATACATTTCTGGGTGCATTTGGGGTGGTTACTGGATCTGCAAAGTTAAGTGTGGGGTTTGTGGATTTTTTTGTATATAATTGTCTGTAGGGTTCCATTGCTGAAGCTGATTGTGGTGTCCAGAAAGTTTTTGCTGCTGTGGGAGTGTTTCAGAGAGAGTCTGATGGATGTGTGGTGGTTGTTGAAGTTGTGGCAGAATCTTTCCTGAACTCCCTCTTTTGGCTTTCAAACAACCCCCCAACCTTGGCAACCTCATCATCAGAAGCAGGCTCCCCATGTTACCTAAATCTATGGTAATTTACAGACTAGCACCTACCAACTCAAAGCAGCACCAGTCTCTCCTTTAACAACAGATGCAAAGCCTGCAGACATAACTCCACAGCTACGATGATCCAATATCCCCCACAACACACCTTTCAAGATCCATGGGTCCTACATGCATATCAAAACATGCGGTGTACCTCAACAGTGCATCAAATGCCTCAGTAACAACTATGTAGGTGAATCGAAACAATCCCTACTTTTTTGAATGAACTGAGACAGAAAAATAATAAACAACAAAAACATCCTATCACCCGAGGGCACACACTTTTCACAAAATGATCACTCCATATCTGAGTTCTCAGACCTTGTCCTCAACGGAAACTTGCACAACACCTTCAAAAGACAAGCCTGGGAGCTTAAATTCATAACATTAGACACTAAGAATCCTGGACTCAATAAAGACACTGGATTTATGGCTTATTACAACAATCTGTAACCCACTAACTCTCTTTTGTCCTACAACTGCAGAGATGTTACCTGCCCACCTGACCTTTAATGGTCTTTTACAACATTAACTCCTTATGCTAAACAATCTGTTCCTTGTATTTAGCTGCAACTCTCTAAGTACCTTTCCCAGACGCAAAGAAGAGCTCCGTGTAAGCTCAAAAGCTTGTCTCTTTCACTATCTCCAATAAAGATATTACCTCACCCACCTTGTCCTGCTAATATTCCCGGGACCATCATTGCTACAAACAATGATGCAAACACCTATTCAGTATATACATCAATTAGTATGGTCTTTATCCTGCAAACACCAACTACCTGGATTTCCACTGAAACCAATCTGACTTCTTTATAGCAGTAAGCAGTAGACTTGGTAGTATGCAGGAACAGGTGTCAGTTTTGTAATGGAAAATATCCATGTAGTTTTTAAATGAAAATACACCATTCCTTCATGAACCTTTATAGTATTATTTCTGTAAGAATCCACCTTACTAAATTTTTGTATTTTGTATCTCAGAGAAAAGAAAAACTTGATTGGACAGAACTTCCAATGAAGTCTGTGTGGTTTTTTATTTAGAGTAAGGCCTGAACACAAGTTGGAGCTTTGTAATCGAAAACACTATAGGATATGTGAGGGTTCTTCTACTGAACTACCATGTATGGTTTATTTTTACTGTTGCTCATAGAAACTCTTATAAGTTTTCATTTTCAAATTCACCAACATCTGTAAAAGAGATTAAGTGATACTGCTAAGCACACATACACTCTGTTTATTTGTGCATGCAACTGTGTCCTCGGGGTGCATCTGAAAATGACAAAAACTAGCAGTATCAATAGCTGATTACCACATCTAGAAGAAAACATATGAGGCAGAGCAGGGGATGCATCACAAAAAGGTAGATGGAAAAATGTTAAACTGCAAACCAATTTAAAGAAGAAAAAAACCACTCTCAAAAACAATTTACAAAACAATTTCCTTTTTTACACATTTAATAAATTTTGTGTCAGAGTAAACAAAATCTCAGAAGCTTGAAGAAAGTTTTAAAAAAATCAATTAAAATGAAGTCACAGGGAATGGCAGAAAATTGTTTCTGGCAGTTATTTGATATAATATGGTTAATATTTCTAGTCAGACAAATTAACACAATTTTGCCACTGTAGATTTACAGTCACACAATGCATAATCTCCAGGGATTTGTTCTAAAAGTCAAAGCAATATATTTGTAGTGAACAAAAACAGCCATTTACTTACCAGATTTACACACCACAAATAATTCAACCCCCCCTAAAAATGGTTGAAATCATTGTCTGTAGGTCTGAAATTATCTTGGTAATGAGTTTATTCTTAAATCTCATCCACTCCTGGAGACTAACTTTGAAGCTCTTAGATAGAAACCTGTCTATTTATCTATCTGTATCAATAGATATGTTTTTATTTCATATCTGTCTGCCTATCTGTATAATTTGTATGGTGCCACGCTGATATTGATTGAAGGAAATTCAGGCAAGGCAGTGTCAGCTTTTATTCCTACAGGGAAACCACTGAGCTGAATGGCAAGGCACTTAAGGTCAAATCAGGATTCATCTTGCTGTTTCGCTATGTTAAAATTGTATTGAACAAAAGGGAAAAAATGGTAGCTTTTGCAGGCACACAAAATAAACAGCAGCACTTCAACTTTTTGCTTTTCACCCTCTGTCTAGAGTTTGAATTGTAAACATTTGCAGGAAAATTCTTCTTTCTGCACCTTCTTCACATTTTACATTAATTTATTTAATTTTGATGGGGGAACTGCATTCTCTTAATTATTTCTTGATTCACACTTTGCTTTCTGCTCCCCCTGCCACAAAATAATCATAAGGTTCTATACAGAAACAGTGGCACCAGAAGCACCTTTTGGGTAATTTGGCTGCCTATTTATCAAGCTAATGTTTACACAGACTAAAAGAGGCATATCTTTACAACTGTGGGTTTTGTTTGCACAGTCCATTTTATACTGGTGGTGAAAACTGCAGATGGGCACATCAATCTGTCCTAGAGTAGTGCATAGGAAAGAAGATGGGAGACCTGTTATATCCAGAGGTCACTTTCATGTATGGTGACCTGCACAGTATCCACAACTTATTTCAGTTTGTAGTTGGAATGAATAGTGAATACCAGAACTCGACCTCTGCCTGCTGCTGGTGGAGAGAGGAGTTGAACAAAGATGAGCACCTCTGCTTGTACTAGTTGGTGTTTGGTGGGACATCTGAAAGGGACTGAGCAAGGAACAGTAAAGTTTCTAGCTCTGCAAGGACTTCAGGAAATGCACTCCCTCTTGGGCTGAGTCGTCTGCTCCCAAAGCTCCAGCCACACCCCAGAAGCTCCAGGCAATGGCATGTGCGTGTGAAAGCCCAGAGGTCTTTCTGGTTCTCCGTTACTGGGCTTGTACATGCCAGGAATCTGCCCAACTGGATCAAACTGCAGCCACATTACAGTGTTGGCATTGTAGTGCAATTCAAGGTTCCCTCTATTTGCACTGATGTGACTTTTCTGTACATCCATGAGGATTTGGCCCCAACAATCTCAGAACTACATGCAAGTTTGTTAATACAGAGCCAGCCAAAAATGCTTAATAACTATGAGGCATCCTTCCTACATGTATTAGGTCATAAGCAATGCAACACTTGAATAACTCATAAAAGGCAGAAGAACTTACAGGGAAAAAAAAGATGTATTATGTCTGATATATGAAGGCAAGAAAAGGTCTCTTCTAGTGTCTCTAAAGTTCTGTATGTGAAAAGGTTACCTGTTGAAAAAAAGTCACTTTTAAAAACCACATCCCTTTACTTGTGCTACCACTAAACATTTTAGATCATTAAAATCCAGAATGTTTTAAGTCTACTTTAGTTTAACTACTTGTAATTTTGGTTTATTTGCTGCATTTCTCTCAGTTTGGAAGATGAAAACAGACCAGTCACTTTCACTTATGTTTATAATCCATTTCTAGGTCAATTTCATCTTTAAGTTCTCACACACTAACATAATGATACAAAAATTTGGGTGGACAAACAAAAAAACATAGAAGGGAATGTGTATTTGTTTATGAAATTGTTTTCATTTGAACTAAAAAATATTCATAGGAACACTTTGTAAATCCTCTCTCCATTTACACAAAACTTATTTTTTCCCTCTCCCCTGTAAAACAGCTTCAAGCTTTGAAAGAAAGAAAAAAGTTCTTCAAAACCTAGCTACGTAAAGAAATATTGACAGCATGGTGAAAAGATTGACAATGATTTTTAATATCATTGTACCAACTCTAAGACACATCATGGACTAACATCATTAAATTAAGATCCAGTTACTGTAACAATTTCATATCTTAACTGCTTAACATTCTGTTTTCATAGAGCAACATAATTTAGTAAACAGTGATGCACACAACCTTTCATACAATGTTAACAGGTGGCATAGAGTTTCCCTTTGATATTTGTTGTGAAGTATGATTCAAAGAGGCTGTTTAGTTATTCTTTGTTACATCTGTGTTTCTCTCTTATATTGACTGTTACATTAAAAAAAATAAATCAAACAAACAGGTTTTAACCTTATGGGATAAACTGTCAAACGGCACACACACAAATTTTCGTAAGCATGTGCATGCATCTTGTGCATTTATTTTAATAGGTAGCCATTCTTTGACTGATGGAAATTGTGAGGTGCACACAAAAACTATTTGCAAATCAAGAGATATTGCTGAAAAGCAGGAGATTTTCAGAAGGCACAAAGGCACAAAGGGCAGTTAGGCACCCAGCTTTCACTGAATGAGAGTTGAACATCTATGCCTTTGAAAATCTACCTCTAAATCAGCTACTTTGTAATTATGGAGTTGAGGGGAGTTGCTTATTATCATATTTTTTTAAATAATTATCTTACACAAATGAGGCAATTGTGATTATAACTCATAAGACATTGCTAATTTCTAAGGAGTGATAAAACACTAATAAAGGAAGAATGGGACAGCCTCTGAACTGGTGAAAAATAATAAAAGGAAAAGAAACATAAAACAAAGTGACAGATTTCGATATACATCAGTAAGTTTTATTTCACTGCAAGAGAAAAGTGGTAAGAGGGAGTTTACTGAAGAAAATCTATTCTGCCTCTTTGAAGGGCCACGATATAAAATGTATACAGAGAGAACACATGATTCAACACTAATAGCCAAGAATAATGGACATGCAAATCAGAATTCAATCACCTTGACTTCTGAGGCTGGCTAAGACAGAGAAAATCTAAATGTCCTTTGAAATGTCAAATTTGGAGCCAGGAAGGTCGGGGACACTTCCGGAGTTAGATGGGTCAGGCTGCTAACAGAATGAAGGCCAATCATCATTTTACGGGGATTAGAGACTATTTCAATATCTTCCATATCTAGAAATTAATATCTACTTGCAGACTCTTTGGTCAGATCAGCCTGAAACTCCATTTCTCTCCTTTCTGTCTCCAAGGAAGATATGTGCAGTTCTCAAACCTGCTCTCTTTCAAGCCCCTGATTCAAAGTTTCTCTCAGGCCTGGTCCCCACTAAGCCCCCACTTCGGACTAAGGTACGCAAATTCAGCTACGTTAATAATGTAGCTGAATTCGAAGTACCTTAGTCCGAACTTACCGCGGGTCCAGATGCGGCAGGAAGGCTCCCCCGTCGATGCCGTGTACTCCTCTCGGCGAGCTGGAGTACCGGCGTCGACGGCGAGCACTTCCGGGATCGATCCCAGAACATCGATTGCCTGCCGCCGGACCCTCCGGTAAGTGAAGACGTACCCTCAGAGATGTTTGAGTTCATCACTTTAGCCAGGTGAAGTTACATCAACACTTCCACAAAATACCATCTGATCAGATGTAACACCTGGATGAAATCCCTCCTCCCCCAAGATAAGGTAAGCCCACCACAGTGAACTTCCGAAATATGCAGATGAGGTATGTCACAGTTTCATTTTTCCAACAGAGAAGTCATTATCTTGGGTGATTTGGGCTGAGGGGGCCACAGCATACTTTCCTCAATACAGGTCACTTTCCAACCAGAAGATTTAGTCCTACATTTATCAGCACTAAATCATTAGCAAGATAGATAGAGCCACACATCAAACTGCTGCAGCAGATACTGCTACTGCAGCTGTTTCTCTCTTTGTTTTAACTACATAACTAAACTGTGTCACCGATGTACGTACAGTGCACGTATTGGTAAGTATTATTTGTGTTTCCATAGCAAGATGATGTTTCAGCCTCAGAAAGAGATTAATCAGTGTTTTTAAAAATCTATAATCTGATACCTATGTCATAATAATGACCAAATTCTGCTGTCAGATATACATGTGTATCTCTCACTAAAATCAATGGAAGTCACTGATCACATCCAAAAGCAGAATTTACATGATCATATACTACTTTCTTGGGAAAATGTGAGATGAGTTTTCCAGTAACTAACGGTTGGTGTTAGGCCTGTAAAGTACAAATATAGCCGTACTTCTTTCAACCTCTTAAACAAAGTACATTAGAACTGTTTGATCAAATATTTTTATGCAATATCTCACATCCAGTGAATACAAATTGATGATCATGCCCTTTGCCTTAGCAAAATCTCTGAGACTTTCCTCTATGAAATGGCATAGTAAAGAAGAGACTTTTTTATCTTAACTGTTGCCTGAATTGCATATGGAGGGCCAGAGACCACCAACAAGTAATTAAAAGAATGAAAGAAGATTGTATATTTTCAGTTTTTAAAAAGTGCTTTTCTTGTCCATCATCTTAGCTAGTGCTCTTATCTCAAATCCTACCTGTACAATTAAAAGTTAGTGTAGGAATATTGTTAAAATAAGTTAAAAGAAATAATGGCACACCCTCATATTAATTAACATTATACCGGAAAACAGTTACTACTACCTCCATCAAACTACCAATAAACTTGCTTTAAAAGAGATATAGCCAACTTAAATCATATAAAAATGTGAGTTTTTTTAATTTACTGTTACAAGCAACTCTTTTGATTACTGTGATTGAAAGAGACTGAAGAATTTTTGTTTTTTTGGTTTGTCTATTCTGTGTATTTGACATCCCACTGGTGTATCGTCATTTAGTCAGTTTCCTATTTTGTTTGTGTGGGCCTTTCACACAGCAACAGGGAATGGATAAAAAATGTTTTTTAAAAAATCAGAGAATACGATTGTACAGGTATAAATTGGCAGGGGACATGGGCAGGCACAGAAACTTATTTTTATTATTTGTATTATGGTAATATTGCAGGGATTCCATAAGACTAAAGACTCTAATGTGTGAGGCACTGTACACACTTTTATTAAACAGACAGTCCCTTCCCCCAAAAGATGTATAATCTGGGTTACAACCAGATACTAGGTAGATAAAACAATCTTGGGGGAGGGTGTGAAAAGAGAAGGCAAGAAGTGGAATACAAGACAAGGGTAAAACAACCTGAAACTAATGAACTCATTTTTGTAAATATACTAAATTTCGAGCTGATAGTCTCCCTTTAAAAGTAGCCTGAAGAAGCTAATAATGAGTGTTCTGTAGTGAGGCAGTGTGGTTCCCCGTTGCCCCAGAGAGAGATGAGCCCCAGCTAACCTCTCTATATGCCCGTATATGTTCATCTATTTCATCACCAGAATAAATTCAGTAGGTAAGCAAACCTTTACATAGTAGGTTTAAGGCACAAGCTACAGTGATCTAGCACTAGATCTGGCTTTGTCAGTTGCATATCTAAAGCATGTGCCTATTTAGGGCTTATTACTAATCAAATATGCATAGCACACTGGCAGTGGGATCATCAGTGGGGGTTGAACCTTTATATCCACAGTACAGACTGGTTGAGCTAAAGGAATTGACAATAGTAGTAGGTTGTTCTCTTACTAGTGGACCAGATACTAGAGCGTGAAACAACATATATTTTGCCATTGTATTACATACAATTCATATTAATATATGCAGTAAAGTTTGCAGGATATTATTTTAACCCCATTCATTCATTTCCACTTAAATCTATTTTTCAATTTGTGTTATAAGAAGTTTTAAGTTGCTGTTTGAATTTCCCCCTTTTGTGGGGAGTGATGAGACTATATCCCCAGTGAAGTCCTGAGCTTCCATTCATTCCAGACAAAGATTGGTTAGGGGTCCCTCTAGAGGTAGTCAGTGCTGCTCCTCAGTGGAACTAGAGGTGGGCACTGCTGAGTGAAGGGGACTTCTCTCCTCTTTTCCTTTGCAGGAACCAAAGGCATACAGACTATATCAACTTTGGACACTTGGTTCTGTCTGTCTATCTAGACACTTATTTGGTCCCTAGTTCCATAGTATTCAAGCATCTCACAACTATTAACAAGTTTATCCTCACAACAGCACTGTGAAAGAGAGAGGTATTATCCCCATTTCACAGATACTTTTAAACTGCAATTGGGACACTTTTACAAAAAGCAGCATTGAAGGAAGACAAATTGTATTATCAGCACGACAGTTTATATACCTTTGCTGCTCTTCAGCCTAACCTGGCTCTAGGGTTAAGAGTATGCAAAGCAAGTGGTTAAACTCTATCTCATTTTCCAATGTGTTTGTAGGAAAGAGGTTCATTCCATTTAAGAAGAGGTATCAAGTATGTGATCTATCACCAAGCTCAGGGAAGCATGGGAAATTATTGCCCTAGAAAGAGCTTTATTGGAAACTTTATGATCTCGTTTTTTAAATAAGTCTAAGCAGTTTAGCTTTTATAAACTTGCTAAGATTACAGATGCATGGCACTTAAGAATTATCAATGGAATAGTAATATAGATTGGCAAAACACATCTACTTACCCTACTATTGTGTATCATTATAGATAATTCCTTTAATCTTTCCTTAAGCAGACCAAACCTGTTTATAGTATCTTGAAGAATGGTGTCTTCCTGGATATATTTATTGCTTTGTCAGGTACCATAGTTCACAGCAAAGCTACCACGCATGCACACAGAATGTCTTTACCAGAAAGAAAAAACTACTTTTATAGGCATTCATTCACTAAAAGAGCTACAATATGTCTTGTGTTTTTTCAGAGATACCACCAATCTGCTCAGTACCTGAAAAAGGTTTACTCCAAAATATATTCGCATATACAACATATATATGCATATAGAGCATATATAGAGAGCAAATAGAAGCTCCTGCCGACATAGCGCTGTGCATACTACTAGTAATGCCGGTCTAACTTACGTCACACTCAGGGGGTGTCTTTACCACACCCCGGAGTGACATAAGTTTTGCCAATGTAAGTGGTAGGTAGCACAGGCACTGACTTTCCACTGTGCCAGGGGATGCTCGAACCCCCGGCTCTGCCCCAGGCCCCGCCCCCACTCAATCCCTTCCCTCAAGGCCACACCCCCACCCCACCTCTTCCCACCCCTGCTCCACCTCCACCCTCCTTCTTCCCCCTCCCCGAGCGTGCTGTGTCCTTGCTCCTCCCCTCCAGCACACCGCAAAACAGCTGATTGCGGCGGGTGGGAGGTGTGGGAAGTGATGGGGAAGCACTGATCGGCAGGGCCCGACGGTGTCCGGGAGGCACTGGGGCGAAGGGGGGGGAGGGGAAGTGCTGATAGGGGGGCTGCCGGTGGGTGCTCAGCACCAACCATTTTTCCCCATGAGTGCTCCAACCCTGGAGCACCCACTGAGTCGGCGCCTATGGTAGGTGGACATGGCCTTAGTAAAACTTGGGATGGGAGGCAGAAAGAGATGGTGAGTGAAAGACTAATTGGGGAGGGGAAGAGTTTAAATTGTCCCCTCCCACAAAATGTTAGGCTGCCCCTTCAGCTACTGTTAACCCACTCTCTTGGGTAACAGCAACAATGAGTTTGTTCATCAGACCACATTTTTTTAATATAAAAAAGTGAGTTAAAAGTAGCTATTTTACAAACTTGCAGCTGAAATGGCAGCGGGTGTCTGTGGCACAAAAAGGAGTGGTAAAAGTCCAGTTAATCCAGAGAGAGAGAACAGTAGAGGAAACATAACTAGGGCTGGCCAAATTTTTGTCATTGAAGTTTTTTTTCTATTAAATTTTTTTTTACATTAACAAATCTTTTTGTATAAAGATTCCACTTCATTCAAAAATTTAGATGGAAAAATTGAGAACAAACCCACATTTTTAAATTTTAGATTTTTAAACTGAAAAATTTTTTTTTTTACTTTTTTGGTCCCTCCGACTCTTTATTTTTACTTTCTTTTCCAATAATGGCAGGAAAAGAAGGAGAAAAAGATGAGCAAAAAACAAAAATTGAAATATTTTCAGTTTCTGAAAACCAAAACAAAAAGAAAATTTGATTTAAAATTTAAATTTATTTCATTTGAAATTTTTCATTGCAATTAATTTATATTTTTGACCAGCTCTGTTCATCACTTTCTCTCATCTATTTTCTCTTAGGCCTTGTCTACACTACGAGAGTAGTTCGAATTTACTTGCATCGAATTTTTGGAATCGATATTGCAAAGTCGAACGTCTGTGTCCACACTAAGGACAGTAATTCGACTTTGTGAGTCCACACTAACGGTGAAAGCGTCGACATTCGAAGCAGTGCACTGTGGTCAGCTATCCCACAGTTCCCGCAGTCCCCTCTGCCCATTGGAATTCTGGGTGTAGCCGGCAATGCCTTCTGGGTAACAAAATGTGTCGAGGGTGCTTTTGGGTAACTGTCGTCATCCGTCCATCACTCCCGCCCTCCCTCCCTGAAAGCGCCGGCGGGAAATCAGTTCGCGCACTTTTCCAGTCATTGACAGCGCGGATGCCACAGCACTGCGAGCATGGAGCACGCTGCGACCATCGCTGCAGTTGTGGCCGCTCTCAACGCCTCGCAGCTTATCATACACCTTTCCCTGAGGCAGATGCAGAAAAGTCAGGCGAGGAGGCTACGGCACCGCGGTGATGTCCTGAAGTCTGAGAGTAGCACAGACCTCTCAGAAAGCAGGGGACCCAGCGCCGAGGACATCACGATGGCAATGGGTCATGTTGATGCCGTGGAACGGCGATTCTGGGCACGGGAAACAAGCACTGAGTGGTGGGACCGCATAGTGCTGCAGGTCTGGGATGAATCCCAGTGGCTGCGAAACTTTCGCATGCGGAAGGGAACTTTCCTGGAACTTTGTGAGTTGCTGTCCCCTGCCCTGAAGCGCAATGACACCCGGTTGCGAGCTGCACTGAGTGTACAGAAGCGAGTGGCCATAGCCCTCTGGAAGCTTGCAACGCCAGACAGCTACCGGTCAGTCGCGAACCAGTTCGGGGTGGGCAAATCTACCGTGGGGGTTGTTGTGATGCAAGTAGCCAAGGCAATCGTTGATGTACTGCTGCCAAAGGTAGTGACCCTGGGAAACGTGGAGGCGATCATAGATGGCTTCGCAGCGATGGGATTCCCAAACTGCGGTGGGGCCATAGATGGAACTCACATCCCTATTCTGGCACCGGACCACCAAGCCACCCAGTACATTAACCGAAAGGGCTATTTTTCCATGGTGCTGCAAGCACTGGTGGACCACAGGGGACGTTTTACCAACATCTACGTGGGATGGCCGGGCAAGGTTCATGACGCTCGTGTTTTCAGGAACTCTGGTCTGTTTAGACGGCTGCAACAAGGTATTTACTTCCCGGACCACAAAATAACTGTTGGGGATGTGGAGATGCCTATAGTCATCCTCGGGGACCCAGCCTACCCGCTAATGCCCTGGCTCATGAAGCCCTATACTGGCGCCCTGGACACTGAAAAAGAACTCTTCAACTACCGGCTGAGCAAGTGCAGAATGGTGGTGGAGTGTGCTTTTGGCCGTCTCAAGGGGAGATGGAGAAGCTTGATGACTCGCTGTGATCTCAGCGAAACCAATATCCCCATTGTTATAGCAGCTTGCTGTGTGCTCCACAATCTCTGTGAGAGCAAGGGGGAGACCTTTATGGCGGGGTGGGAGGTTGATGAAAATAGCCTGGCTGCTGATTACGCTCAGCCAGACAGCCGGGCGATTAGAAGAGACCTGCGGGAAGCGCTGTGCATCCGGGAGGCTTTGAAAGCAAAGTTCCTGAGTGAGCAGGGTAACCTGTGACTTTTAAGTTTGTGTACAGAGAAGCTGAACCTGCCCCCCTTTCTTTACCCAGTTAATGTTGACTATCCTACCCAGTTACATACCCCCTTCACCCCCTTCCAACACACGTTTCGAAATAAAAATAGTTCTACTTTGTTAATGCACACCGTTTTTTTTAATACTGTTTTCGCGGGAATTTTTTAAAACTGGGACGCAGACTGTGGTGCGGAGCGGGTGTAGTGTAGTGACGCGAATGAAGCTTCTAAACTCAAGGATTGACGGGCTCCGCTGCGGTGGGATGGTTGTTTCAACGGAGCCTGTCACCCCTCCTGATCGGGACTGTGTGTATGGGGGGGCTATGTGACTTTGTGGCAGGGGGAGGACGATTACAGATCCCCTGCTGCATGGCTCTGTGATCCTGCATAAGGACTGCCGCTTAAGATCTGTAACTGCCCTCCCCCGCCACAAAGTCACAGAGCAACCCACCCCCCACCACATAACATGAAAACAACCTCCCAGACTAACCAGGGTAACTAGTCACTGCATCACTGCACTGTGTATGTGCCCTGCTGCTGTGCCTGCCCCCGCCTATGTACCCTGCCAAAGGTGACTGTCCTGTCCAATTACCAACCCCCTTTCCCCTCCTCCTCCAAAAGAACATGATTGAAACAGTAGTTAACATGAACGTATTTTTTATTATCAACTACACATGGAACTGGGAGGTGAAACTTGGACGGGGGCTTGTGTCAGGCGGGAAGGAAAGAACTTTTCAAGTTTTGGGGAATGAGAGCCTTCTGCTACTAGAGCTCTCTGCAGGGGTGGAGTGAGAGTTAGCAGGGACTCTGCCGCCTCTCCTTCTTTGCACTTTGGGTGAGGTGGGTATGGGACTTGGTGGCGGGGGAGGGCGGTTAGAGATGGACTGCAGCGGGGCTCTGTCCTCCTGCCTCCGTTCCTGCAGAACATCCACAAGGCGCCGGAGCGTGTCTGTTTGCTCCCTCAGTAGTCCAAGCAGCGTTTGAGTCGCCTGCTGGTCTTCCTGCCGCCACCTCTCCTCCCGATCCATGTTTGCTTGCTGCATTTGGGTCAATTTCTCCCGCCACTGGGTCTGCTGTGCTGCCTGGGCTTGGGAACAGGCCATAAGTTCAGAGAACATGTCCTCCCGTGTCCTCTTCTTCCTATGCCTAATCTTCGCTAGCCTCTGGGAGTGTGATGCCAGGCTAGGTTGTGAGACAGTCGCAGATGTGGCTGTGGGAATGGGAAAAAGGGAGTGAATTCCTCAGAAAGATAAATGTAGTTGTGAACAAAGAACATAGTCTTTCTCTGTGAACAAGACCATGCACAGCACCTATCACATGCGCACTCAGCACAAGGTCGAATTCTCGGCCTTCGCATTCAGTGCCTGGGGTCTTCCACAGCACATTTGAGAAGCGGGGCAGCACAACGGAATTTCTGTTGCAGGCAGACATGGTAAGCCGTAGACTTGTGGCAGTTTAAAACTTTTATATTACCACTGGCCTCATTTCACATTTAAAGCAATGTCAGTACCTGCTGCCAGCAATCCGGCAAGCGGGAACTCTGCCCCTGTCCCACCCCCTCGCGGCTGTCCCCAGGAACGATCCCTTTCGGCAGCCCCTCTCCCGCCTCCACCGCGTGGCTGCAAACCAGCGGTTACAGTTCTGTAAAGGAACGAGCAAGCAGTCCCAACACTAACATTCCCCTACCTAATTCAAAGCAGGTCACCATGGGCGACATCACCCTGATGAGGATCTCTGACAGCGAGAGAGAGAGAATGCTCCGGGAAAGCCTCCAAAGACCAGGGCCGTATGCCGCCCTGCTGTGCAGAGCAATGATTCCCGAGTACTTGATAGTCTCGTGGCGCGGCAACGTGTCGTACTTCGGAGGACCCAATAAGGCCGCTCTCCCCAGGAACCTCATGCAACGGCTTTCCAATTACCTCCAGGAGAGCTTCATCGAGATGTCCCGGGAGGATTACTGCTCTATCCCTGCACATATAGACCGCATCTTACTCTAGCTGCAGTAGCAGGGACTAAACAGTAGAGCGGCTTGGGCAGGACAATCACGGAAAACCGGACATTGCTAGATTTTTTTTCAAAACTTGCACTGCCCATGACTGAACCGTTAAGTGCCTAGGGCAAACTAATCATGAACAACCCATTCTTTTAATTGTTAATATTCCTGTTCTGTTAAAAATAAATGTTTAGATGTTTACAACACTTACTGGATGATCCTTCACCAGATTCTGTGTCCGGGGTAACGGCTGGGGAGGGTTGGTAGGGGATCTCTGTAAGGGTGATGAAGAGATCCTGGCTGTCGGGGAAATCAGCGTTGTGAGCGCTGCCGACTGCCTCGTCCTCCTTATCTCCTTCCTCATCTTCCCCGTCCGCTAACATGTGCGAGGAACCGGCCGTGGACAATATCCCATCCTCAGAGTCCACGGTCAGTGGTGGGGTAGTGGTGGCGGCCGCACCGAGGATGGAATGCAGTGCCTCATAGAAACGGGATGTCTGGGGATGGGATCCGGAGCGTCCGTTTGCCTCTTTGGTCTTCTGGTAGCCTTGTCTCAGCTCCTTGATTTTCACGCGGCACTGCGTTACATCCCGGCTGTATCCTCTCTCTGCCATGTCTTTAGAGATCTTCTCATAGATCTTTGCATTCCGTTTCTTGGAGCGCAGCTCAGAAAGCACGGACTCATCGCCCCACACAGCGATGAGATCCAATACTTCCCGATCAGTCCATGCTGGGGCCCTCTTTCTATTCACAGACTGCACGGCCATCACTGCTGGAGAGCTCTGCATCGTTGCCAGTGCTGCTGTGATCGCCACGATGTCCAGACAGGAAATGAGATTCAAACTGGCCAGACAGGAAAAGGAATTCAAATTCAAATTTTCCCGGGGCTTTTCCTGTGTGGCTGGTCAGAGCATCCGAGCTCGTACTGCTGTCCAGAGCGTCAACAGAGTGGTGCACTGTGGGATAGCTCCCGGAGCTATTAGCGTCGATTTCCATCCACACCTAGCCTAATTCGACATGGCCATGTCGAATTTAGCACTACTCCCCTCGTCGGGGAGGAGTACAGAAGTCGAATTAAAGAGACCTCTATGTCGAACTAAATAGCATCGCAGTGTGGACGGGTGCAGGGTTAATTCGATGTAATGGCGCTAACTTCGACATAAACGCCTAGTGTAGACCAGGCCTCAGTGACTTGAGAGTCCAAGCATGAGGAGGTAACATGGGAGAAAGTATAAAGGTGCTTGTTTGAAAATTTAACAAATAGGCAATGGATGCTAGCACTGTGGGCTGATCAGAGATGATAAGAACATGGATGAGAGTTTTAACTGTGTATGGATGGATACAAAAGGCCATATCTTAGAGATGATGTGCACAAAGAATCTGCAAATCTTAAACATAGCCTAGATGTGAGGTCCTAGAGAGTGGACCGAGTTCAAGATGATACCCAGGTTACAGGCCTGAGTGACAGGCAGGATGGTAGTGTTGTCTGCAGTGATTAAGAAAGGAGATAGTGGATTGAGTTTGAGAGGGAAGATTAAAAGTTCTGTTTTAGCCATTTTGAACTTGAGCTGATGGCTAGACATCCATGAGAAGGTGTCAGAGAGACAGGCTGAGATTTTAATTTGAACAGGAGACAGGTTTGGAGTAGACAGGCGATTCTGTGAATTGTCTGCGTAAGAGATGGTAGTTTAATTTGTGTTTGTGGATGAGATTACTCACAGATAAGGTGTAGAGGAAGAAGAAAAGAAAACCAGGAACAGAGTGTTGAGGAGCCCCCACTGGAAGCTGAAGAAGGAGATGAGAAGGATCCTCTAAAGGACAAAGTGAAGGAGTAATTAGAAAAGAAGGAAGAAGACCAAGAGAGGACAGTTACTGAAGGCAATGGAGGACAAGAATTCAAGAAGAAGAGCATGGTCAACTGTGTCGAAACCTGCTTGATAGTCAAGGAAGATGAGGATGGAGAATTGGTTCAGAGATTTGGCTAAAAAAAAGCTCATTAGAGACTTCAGCAAGTGTGATTGCAGTTGAATGCAAGTGGAAGCCAGATATGAGAGGGTCCTGGATGGAACTGGAGGAGAGGAACTTCAGACAGTAATTGGAGACATGTTCATTGAGTTTAGAGATGAAAGTTTTAGAAGAGAAATGGAGCAGTAGTTGGAGAGTGAAGTGGGGTTAAGGGTGGCATTTTTTTAAGAGGGGAGAGATTAGATCATGTGTGTATTGAATGGAGAACCAGAGGAGAGGAAGAGGTTAAGGAGAAGAGTAAGGTAGGGAATGAGAGTGGGTGCAAGAGAAATCAGGAAATGGGATGGGCAAGTGAAGGAGTTAGAGGAGGAAAGCAGACAGAAATTTTCTGCATCTATGACCAGGGAGAAGAAAAAGAGAACTGTAGGGGAGAAAGGTTGAAGAGAAGAGTAGGAAAGAAAAGCCAAGGGAGAGGGAAAGTCATGTTGTATTTTGTGAGTTTTCTCTTAAGCTTATCTGATAGCGCTTATTGCTAGAGCTCATTCATTTTGCACTTAATTTTATTTTACAAACAGTTCTGAGACCATAGTCTTCCGTGAGTAATATTATCTAGTTTTGACAAGAAGAGGTGGACACAAATATAATCCTCCTACTGGTGGCACTGTGGCCCATAACCTTTCACTTTCTCTCAAATTGCTACATGCATGGCTTGAAGAGAAGATGGAACCTTACATGCAAGAGTCATAAAGTTTAAGACCTGGAGGGACCACTAGTTCATCGAATCTGACCTCCTGTATATCATAGGTCACCAGCGTTACCCAACACCTGTGTGTCAGATGAAAAGTAAGCACTCATTACCACCATCCAGGTTCGCACAGAGAGAGGAATAAACTTACTGAAGGGCCTTCCTAGCAACTCCTGGCAGACTCAAACACCAACTACTAACACCGCTAGACCAAAGTCTCCACACAAGATTCTTCTTGTCACCTAAATGAAGAATTACATATCATTTAATAAAATCTGGTATTTAAATTTTATTTATACTAGTGTTTGCTGCTTAAATCAATTCCAAAGTCTGCTGAAACTCTTAGAATAATAGTCAAACAGAAGTGGTTACAGACCTTACTGGGGAGACTAGAGTGGGGATTGGGACGAGAAACAATAGTTTTCCACTACAGATCTTAATTCTAATGATCAGTTCAAGTCAGCAAATCTACACATATTTGAAACGTGCAATTCTTTATGAAATTTTCAGGATAAAAGTGCTACCATTGACTCCAACACATTAGGAGGGAAATAATGTTAGGTTTCTGTACCCAATTGTACTTTGCAGAGGCAGAGGCAAACACAATTTGAAGAGTAGTTTTGGTCTTGTTACATAAGACAAATGCGGTCTATGTGACATCACTAATTATAAAAATTAAATTGCAATGAAAGAAAACAAGCTTTATCCAGCAGACTTGATTTCAGAAATAAAAACGATTGCAAAATTATGTCCAGTCAACTTACGTGTTAGAGACAAGCATTCCACATATACAATAGCTTAGCAATTTCATCAAATAGGTGGTCAGTTATCAAGGATGTAGGGGGAGGGGAGATATTGAATAAAGTGCAAATGAAGTCTTCTCTTGTGAATGTCAATACATCATCTTAAGCTGAGAAAAAGGTCCCTCAACATCCCTAACTACAATCAGTAATTGTCATTAAAAGCTCTCATTATACAGAGTAAGTGTAATTAGAGTATCTTGCCCTCACAGGGTGCAGCACACAGAGAATGCTGGAGGGGTTCATAAATTAGTGCCAAATCAGTCTCCCTCTATCTACCATGCAATCTGCTGTCAGAAGAAAAACTGTATTTAAACACATCAAGTCAAAAGCCCACTGGCCCCTACAAAATTAGCCTAAACACTAACTGCAGTTATTTGAGCGACGCCCTATTTCATTGTGTCTTAGAAATAAAAGGGATAAAGTTTGCCATCAATAACACTGAACATATCTGCTGAACCCTGCAGATTCCAAGGCATTAATAATTCAAAATCTTGTGGGATTTTTGTCATGGTGGAGACTTGTCTGCAAACGGAGCTCAGGGGATGTTCAATATGATCTATTCCAGTATACACATGCAATTGCTACATTCATCATGATGCAGGAAAAACATGACTCTTTCTTAAGGATTTCAGTTTTCTTTTCTTTCTCTTTCCTTTTTTTTTTAAGTTTACACAATAAAACCTCTCAACATCCAATAAAAATCCCCGGTACTAAATATATTGTCATTTAAATCTTACTAAATAGGTTTCTCTTTCTCTCCACGTTCTCCTCTCTAAATCACTCTCATGCACATGATTGTGATTTTTATCTTCACATCATAAAGTGCAATTGGACTGTGCGCAAACGAGTTGGCTGACAGCAGTCTTGGCTATACAATGTGGTACAGTACTTTCTCGCAAGGGCAAAGCTAATAATTCTGCATATAAAACAGGCAGTTAGGTGTGCAATTAATGAATCACTGGGCATAAATGCCTTTTTGCACATAACATGGTCTTTGGTGGGCACAACCCATGTGCCCTCTTTTGAGAAGTTTGTCTAACACTCAAAATGCAAATTTTACAATCATTCCAAAAACAGCTCTGGCCACACTTTTTATAACATAATCATATTCCAATATCAATATTCCAAGTATGCATGCCTGGGTATAAATCATAGTTTCTGGGAGGCAAAAGGATTTCCCCACACAGTGCACTGTAGCTCTTTACTACTCCAGTAAAGTTTCTTAACAATTTTTAATTCTCTAAAACTAAATGTCAGTTTTAGAAATAATTCAGTAATTGAATAAATAATAAATGATCAGAAAGAGAATTTTAGTCTGACTTCACAATATAGGTTCAGCATCTTATCTTTAACACTGAATAGCTTTTAATGCTGAATAGTTTTTTTAAACCATGATTTAAAACAATCCATATAAAAACATTGAGGATAATCTCCATATGTTTGACAAGATTACTGTATGAATAGCCAAGAAACAGAGTGCCTTTGAGTTCAGTTCAAGAGATTTATCATATAATGTCATAAAAAAGCACAATTATTTTTTCTCAAGACAGATATTTACAACAGAATGAACACAGGAAGTTCATCTTTGAAGCAGTATCAACTCTTTGGTTAATAAACTGAAATGTTATGTTCATATTTAATATTAATTAAATATTATTGCATCTCACAAAAGCATACTCAAACTACACTAACTCAGAGTGCTTGAAAAACAATTTTAAACAGGTCTCAAGCTTTAAATGCCAAAGCCATAGCAGTTTCCTGGTTATGCTAAACAGGGACCTGTTCTGCTCTCACAAGTAGGTATAATAGTCAGTTGGGAGTGGTTATGGAAGGTTTCAAGGGACCTGAAAATAATTTCAGCAGCAAACAACAACATAAACTACATCAATTTTACATACATTATGTGAGAATCTTGTGCTAAATGTATCTTAAGTCAAGTGGAGTTAGCAACATAATTGTGCTGTTGATGTTTCAGTTTACCATAATAATTTTAATTTAGAGATCTAGAACAGAGCAGACAAAAAGCACAGATTATCTTGTCATTAAATAAGTATTGTTATGCACTGCAAACATTTGTGATGCAATAAACAAACAAGACCTCTATATGCAGGGGTTCTGAGGGTTGGTTTTCACCTGCGTCTTCAGACTGGTTGCTCCCATTCTGCCAGATCTTTATAAGCAAGGAGGAGGGAGAGAGTCATTAGCAGGCTTTGTGGGGGTAGGCAGAGTGGGGGCCTGCTTATATATTATGATTTCTTGTATATGCAGGTCAGTGATATTAAGCCAGCTGACCATACTTCTGGAAACTGAGGAAGTGATACACAAGGGCCAAAGACTAGCAGCAGGTTCTGCCTGGTGAGCCCAAACTCCAGATAGGCCAAAAAGAAAAAAAAGCACAATAAAACCCACAATTGTGCTTCTATTCATTGTGTAATTAAACTAATCAATCAGAAGATTTATGAAATGCATTGAGGTTTTATTATTTTGTCAGCTCCCTGAGTACTGTTATTAAGTCCAGTTCATACTTTGTCTCGTACATCTATCTACTAGAAGATGGACAATGATATTGGCCAAACACATGCAGCTTATAAATTAATTCAGATGGCAATTCCTTGCTAGGTATAATTTACAAATTATAAAACTCTAAAATGAGTTATTTATGCTCTTTTGCTGTGACTAGTGTAGTTTTGCTCTGCAAACAAGAATTAAAAATGGATGCAGTTTGTTTCTCAGAATCAATGACCACATTTAAAATTTATCAGAAATACTATACTTGTACTAAAGAGACAGGGTGAGTGAGGTAATATATTTTACTGGACCCATTTCTGTTGGTGAAAGAGACAAGCTTCCAAGCTCCACAGAGCTCTTCTTAGGTCTGGGAAAGGTAATCATAGCTAAATACAAAGTGGAACAGATTGTCAGGCATAAAGAGCTAACATATGTTGCAAGACACCATTCAAAATGAAGTGGGCAATTAATACCTTCGCAGTCATAGGACAAAGGAGAGTTAGTGGGTTACAGATTGCTGTAATGAGACATAAAACCAGTCTCTCTATTGAGTCCATGATTTCTGGTGCCTAACAGTTATGAATTCAAGTTCCCAGGCTTGTATTTTGAAGGTGGTGAGCTGGTTTCCTTTGAGGACAAAGACTGGGAGCTCACATATGGGGAGACCACTTGGTGAAAAGTACTCACATATGGGTGACATAGTGTTTTTGTCTTGAATGAACTTGCACAGAAAAATGATACAAGAGCTTAGTGATTATCTAGTTTCTCCCACCTAGCTGTTTTGGGGGTATTTGATGCACTGGATGAGGTAGACCACATGTTTTGACAGGCATGTGTAGAATCCATGGACCTTGAAAGGTGTGTTGTCGGAGGATTGATCACTGTAGTAGTGGAAATATGGATGCAGGTTTTGCATCTGTTCTTATGACAGGGTCTGATGCTGCTTTGTGCTGGTGTCCTGGTCTGTTGGGAGCTTGCTTCTGATTATGAGCTTGGTAAGGTTAAGGCAGGCGGGAGGGATATTTGAAGGCCAGAAGAGAGGGGATAGGAAACATTTCTTTCAGGATATGGTCCCCGTCAAGTATGGGTTGTAATTCTTTGACGATACCCTATATGGGTTCTACTGTGGGGTGGTAGGTGACAACTAGGGTGTGAGGTCAGTGTTTCCCCCGCCATGTATTGAAGCAGTTTCTCTTGGGAAAGTAGGATGGCCTGTTCCGTGATGTGATCTACTTCTCTGGTGGAAGAAGAACAGGAGTACTTGTGGCACCTTAGAGACTAACAAATTTATTAGAGCATAAGCTTTCGTGGACTACAGCCCACTTCTTCGGATGCATATAGAATGGAACATATATTGAGGAGATATATATACACACATACAGAGAGCATAAATAGGTGGGAGTTGTCTTACCAACTCTGAGAGGCCAATTAATTAAGAGAAAAAAACTTTTGAAGTGATAATCAAGATAGCCCAGTACAGACAGTTTGATAAGAAGTGTGAGCATACTTACAAGGGGAGATAGATTCAATGCTTGTAATGGCTCAGCCATTCCCAGTCCTTATTCAAACCGGAGTTGATTGTGTCTAGTTTGCATATCAATTCCAGCTCAGCAGTCTCTCGTTGGAGTCTGTTTTTGAAGTTTTTCTGTTGTAATATAGCCACCCGCAGGTCTGTCACTGAATGACCAGACAGGTTGTCCTTGTTTGGTGAAGGTGATTTTAAGAGTGCTAAGATGTGTATCTTGGACTTTCTATTCAGAGCATATTAGGTAGATTTCTTGGTGTGTTTGGGGGGGTGGTAGCTGGATCTACAGATGTGGTGATCCAGGGGTTACTTATATATAATTGTCTGTAGGGTTCCATTGTTGAAACGGATCATGGTGTTGCGGAAGTTGATGAAAGTGT
The DNA here is from genome assembly GCF_013100865.1 of Trachemys scripta elegans. NCBI lineage: Eukaryota > Metazoa > Chordata > Testudines > Emydidae > Trachemys > Trachemys scripta. The sequence goes on from NC_048302.1 coordinate 54,036,588, forward strand.
GGGAGTGTTCTAAAGTGAATTTGATGGGTGGGTGGTGGTTGTTGAAGTTGTGGTGGAAATTTATATCTCATGCCTATCACAACATGTGCTGTACCCCATCCAGTGCATCAAATGCCCCCAAACAACTATGTGGGTAAAATCAGATAAACACTACATTCTCAAATGAACTCACACAGAAAAATAATAAAAGAAAAAAATCCTATCACCCATGGGCAAACACTTATCACGAAATTATCACTCCATATCTGAGTTCTCAGACCTTGTGCTCAAAGGAAACCTGCATAACACCTTCAAAAGACAAGCCTGGGAGCTTAAATTCATAACTCTGCTAGACACCAAAAATCATAGACTCAGTAGAGACTCTGGTTTTATGTTGTATTACAGCAACCTGTAACCCCACTAACTCTCCTTTGTCCTACGACTGGAGAGGTATTAATTGACCACTTCAGTCCGAATGGTTTCTTGCAATATGTGTTAGCTCTTTATGCTTAACAATCTGTTCCACCTTGTATTTAGCTATAACACTCTGATTACCTTTCTCAGACCTGAAGAAGAGCTCTGTGGAGTTTGAAAACTTATCTTGTTCACCAACAGAAATGAGTCCAATATCTCTCATATCCTGAGACCAACCTGGATACAACACTCCAATATACATCTTAAGAGAAGAGTGAAATTTGCACCATTATCTTGTTGACCATTGAATTAAACATATTAAGCATCTTATGAATCTATCAAGCAACCTGGCCAGAAATTATATATGGCTTCATATGACTTGCCAGCTACTGGAAGGAACTCAATTCAGTAGTCCTGAGAAAGATTCAGTGACTGTTACTCTACAGGAACAAACATGCAGGTCTCTAAGCACCTGTTAATAAAAATATGGAAGAAATACTGTTAGCCTGTGAATGGAAATGAAAGGACAACGGTGAGAGTGAATGGGTGTTCGGGATTTATTTACTCTTCCTATGGAAAAAAATGAAGTTGACACACATGAAACTGGACATTTTTAGTTTTAAAATGTCAAATCATTGTTTTGCCAGCTGCATGTTCACTGTCCTCTAGCAAAATAATGGGACAGATGATATTTGGAAATCTGTTCCTTGTGGTGTACCAGAAGCAGAGTGTAGGGATGCAGGTCAGATTGATCTAGTCAGTGCACCGTTGCCTCCCGGAGAAGGGACACTTGTGTGATGAAACCAGAAGAAAAAGAGGAAAGAGATGGAAACAGCAGGGTGTTGCTAATCATGCCTCCTTCTTTTACTGCTGCATGCATTACCACATAAACCAGGCTGCTGCCCTAGGCACACTCTGGCAAAGCCCAGTTCTTCTGATAAATTACAGGTCACAGTGCATGAGGGAATACACCTTCCCTCGGGAATGAAACTTGCATATTCGATTTTAGGAGCACCACAACAAAATACAGTTTATCCAGAAGTACTTCACCTCTGTAGGCTGCTCATTAAAAACAACAATTCACAACAAAATAAGGAGAACAAAATGCACATGACACTGAACACTCCTTCAAGAAGAGGAGACAATAATCTCATTTATATATGATGGTTCTGATAATTGTGTCCAGCTGTCTTGCCTTCTTCCCCTGGGTTGTAGCATCCTGCTGGCTAAGGACACTACTTTCTTTTATTATGAAGAGAAACTATGATATTGAGGGTCCTGTTTTGAATCCCAAAAGCTCTGTAGCGCCTGTCTCTAAAAGCCACTCTGTAGTAGCTGGCGAAGCAAAGTGGGCATTGCAGAAGAGTGGTGTCTTCCATCCAAAGCTAAAGATCAGGCTGAGAAAAGAAGAGCAGATTGGTGAAAGAGAATTTTGAGAATTCAGAGGGGATCAAAGGAAGGAGAGAAGGCATTCTGGGCAAACTGGTAACCCTTATGGGGCTAACAATAATAAATATTTAAGGCTCTCTGACAACAAAATGGCACAAAATACAACAAAACAATGTGCTGTTTTGTGTAAGGTGCTTCATAACTTTCACATCCAGATATAATGTCAAGAATCTGTATATTATTATTCTCTAAATTCATTTTATATAATGGATTAGTAGTATCACACAACAGTACTGTGCTTGTTCACTTTGACTCATATGGTGTACTCTGGTACTCTCCTATGTAGTTATGACATTTTGAAAACTCCACCTAAGTGAAATTAGTTATTATTCTTATTAATAAATACTTTCTATTGTGTGCATGAGAGGGTTGCCAGGAGTCTGGTTTTGACCAGAAAACCTGACCAAAAAGGGACCCTGGCGGCTCCGTTGATCAGGCTGCTAAAAGTCCGGTCAACAGTGTAGCGCAGCTAAGGCAGGTTCCCTGCCTGCCCGGCTCCTCACGGCTCCTGGAAGAGGCCGGCACGTCCCTGCGGCTCCTGGAAGCGGCTACATGTCTGGTTCCTAGGCACAGGGGCCAAGGGGCTCCACGCGCTGTCTCCATCCCAAGCACCAGCTCCACAGCTCCCATTGGCTGGGAACCACGGCCAAAGGCAGCTGTGGGGGCGACGCCTGCGGGCAGCATGCAGAGCACCCTAGCCCCTCTGCCTAGGAACCAGACATGTAGTCACGTCCAGGAGATGCCTGAGGTAAGCGCTGCCCAAGGTAAGCGCTGCCTGGCCGAACCTACACCCCAAACCCCTGCCCCAGGTCAGAACCCCTTCCCCCGCACCCCTTCATCCCCGTCCTCACACCAGAGCCTGCATCCCCAGCCGGAGTCTGCACCCCTCCCATACCCCAATCCCCTACACCAGCACTGAGCCCCCTCCTGCACCCAAACTCCCTCCCAGGGCTTGCACCCCTTCCTGTATCCCAACTCCCTGCCCCAGCCCCCTCCCGCACTCCCAACCCCTGTGCCTGACCCCAGAACCCCTTCCTATACCCCAAGCCCCTTATCCCTGGCCCCACCTCAGAGCCCACACTCCCAGCCAGAGCCCTCTCCCCCTCCCACACCCCTACCCTCTGCCCCAGCCCAGAGCCTTCCCGCCCCCTGCACCCTGAACCCCTCATTTCTGGCCCCACCCCAGAGCCCATACCCCTCCCCACACTTCAACCCCCTGCCCAGCGTGGTGAAAGCGAGTGAGGGTGGGGGACAGCGAGTGACCGAGGAAGGGGGGATGGAATGGACAGGGCTTTGGAGAAGGGGCAGGATAGGGGCGGGCCAAGACAAGGGTGTTCGGTTTTGTGCGATTAGAAAGTTGGCAACCCTATGCACATCTAACCTTGACATCAGATTGCCAAGAGTTGTTGTGTTTTTATACACAGTGTCTTTCTTTAGCAAAGACACCTGCAATGGCCTCTAGTCATATAACAACTTGCCTGGGTTAATAATTTTCTGCACCAGCACTTTTACTTCCTTGTGATGCAAACAGACCTCCTACTCCTTTGCTTGTTACAGCTTAGGCAAATGTCAGTCAGACCTTGAACTGTGACAATAATCAACAAAAGTGAATCCCAGAACTTATTCTTGGTGTTACTTTGGATTCTTTAGTCAGACTAACACATAATTTCCCCCCAAAAAACTAATTTGCTCCTTTTAAGTGTGAAAAATGAGGGATTCTCAATATCGTAACATGTCAAGGAAAAAAACTGACAACGAAGTGACCAGTTTCAGACCTAACATATACACTAATGCCAGACCTTTAGTGCAGTAACAAGAACATATGATATGGTGTTTAAATATCAGAGTGGTAGCCGTGTTAGTCTGTATCAGCAAAAAGAACGAGGAGTACTTGTGGCACCTTAGAGACTAACCAATTTATTTGAGCATAAGCTTTTGTGGGCTAAAACCCACTACACAGCGTGTTTCCTGCATAAAGTGGTAAAATAAAAGATAAATGCATTTTATATGAAACATTCTGAATATAATTTAGTACTGTTGCTGCTATCATTTGTAATAAGTTACATACTAATGTATTTTTGAACGAATTAGCACATATGGCAGCAGAGACTTAAAATCAAATTTAGTTAAATCAAAAGCAAAATCTATTTAAAAGGCTGTGTTATATGATTTAGGTTTTATTTTTGCATGATGGGTAAAATGATAACCCAGAATTGTGCAAGTGGGCCCAGATCTCCATATACACGTGCATCCAGGAGTACATGCAGGATACATGGATGCACAGAATTTTCAAGGGAATGGCCTAGGCTTTAATCCATAGCTAAAAAAATGTTAGCCATAGTCCTCTGGACCTTCTGCTAGTAAAAAAATCTGTGAATCCTTTGAAGAATGTAGTGCACTAAAAACATAAGAACATGGAAGCATAAGAACGGCCATTCTGGGTCAGATCAAAGGTCCATCTAGCCCTGTAGGCTGTCTGCCGACAGTGGCCAATGCCAGGTGCCCCAGAGGGAATGAACAGGTAACCATCAAGTGATCCATTCCCTGTCACTCATTCCCAGCTTCTGGCAAACAGAGGCTAAGGTCACTGTCCCTGCCCATCCTGGCTAATAGCCACTGATGGATCTATTCTCCATGAATTTAAAAAACATGTAATAGTTTGGCCAGTGCACAAAGAATACATTGTTCCATGCAGTTGACTTCAACTATCATGTGACATAGTATCTCCCACTCCTGAGCAAGGTAACTGAAAAGCTAACAAGGAACAGTTTACAAATTCAGCTGACTTCTGTCAACATCTTTCACCCTTCCCAACACAATTTTAGTCCTGCTTATGGCACAGAGACTGTGCCTGTTGTACTAGCAAACAAGCTCCTCTTTGCCACAGAACAGGAAAGTATCCATACTTGACCTTCTCACTCTCTCAGATGTTTTCAAAACACTTGAAATGCAGCTACCGGTATGTCACAGTGAGCTAGACAGGGTCCACAGAAGTGCGCTGAGCAGGCTGAGATCCTTCCTTTTTGACTGATCTCCAAGGGTCATTATAGGCAGCTGCCCCGCTGCATCTAGGGCACTCACCTAGCAAGATCTGCAAGACTTCATCCCCGAACTTGGTTATATAGTAACTGTGTATAGCCATTGGGAAAGAAAATCAGACAGCAGAAACTAATGCCAAGAGTATGCAGAAGACACTAGCTCTATATCAGGGGTTCTCAAACTGGGGGTTGGGACCCCTCAGGGGGTCGCCAGGTTACTACATGGGGGGTCATGAGCTGTCGGCTCCCACCCCAGACCCCGCTTTGCAGCCAGTATTTATAATGGTGTTAAATATATTTAAAAGTGTTTTTAATGTATAATGGGGGGAGGGTCGCACTCAAAGGCTTGCTATGTGAAAGGGGTCACCAGTACAAAAGTTTGAGTATCACTGCTCTATATCTCCTTTACTTCCAATACAGATGGCACCATCCTAAAGCTGCCCACAGGTCTAAGTAAAATCACTGTCTGAATAAAATTAAGCTCATTAAAACTTCATCCATACCAGAAAGTATTTTTCATGGGGAAAAGAAAATATTTCAAGGCATGCCATAACATCTCATATCGAGGGCTTCTGCCATAGGGCTTCTAAAGAGCATGGAACTTGGGGGCCTCCTCATTATTTACTGGATACTCAGATAGCTGCTGCCAACAAAAATGCCTTTCTCCACCTCTGGCTGTCCTAAGAAACCAAGGATCCGGAAAGATTATGACACAAAGGAAAGGTTTGATTAATGCACAAAAACCTCCATCTGGTACAGAGTTCAGTAGCACATCAGCTCAGCAGCACTAATTCCTGCAATCACACTGCCAGTTCCCTTGACACTGCAATGGCTTCTCACCAAATTCGAAGTCCTGATCCTGATTTTCATAAACCCTAACTGGGTTGTTTCAGAACTATCTGAAAGACCATTTCTCAGTCAGAGTTCAATTCCTGCCATGACAATCATCTTGCACACTGCAGGAAGGAAGGCAAGACATCAGGAATGTGGTTTAAACTAGGCTGCAACTTTATTAAGTAGCACATCAGGGAACTATCCGCTAATACTCGGCCAGTTCAGGTCATCCTTCTTTGTAATCTGTTCTGGTCAGTGCCCCATCCGGTTCATCTCTCAATCCATATCAAAAGGTTAACCCCTGCCTTTGATTGGCCCATGATGTCAGCCTCCATTGCCCACTTGTTAAATTTTCAAAAAAGCACAATTAATGACAGAGTGCAGGGATTTGTACTTAGGCTTCACCCATTGCAGAAGAGTGCCCAAACCGCCCCCACGGATAGTCAATCCTTTTTTGTCAAGGTCCAAATTTCTTGGTCAAGGTCTAGTCAAGGTCCAGACTCCAGAGAAAATAATAATAATAAAAAAAAAACAACCCAAAAGAATGATAATAATAAGTAAACTAAAAGATCTCAGGGTCTGTTCAAAAGCATCTGGCGGTCCGGATTTGGCCCATGGTCTGCCTATTGACTCCCCCTGTCTGGGCTATAAGTGGGTCTGGTCTAGTCTGGAGTGGGTCTTTCTCAGTCTGTCTTGTTGAAGCTGTTCCATTTTTGGATAAAAATACTTAAAAATAGTCACTGGACCAGAGAAAGAGAACTGGCGAATGACTCCATAGCCTAGGTCAGGGTACTGACTGAGGAGGTGGGAGACACAAGTTGATGTCCCTTCTCCCCCTCTTAATTATTTATACACAGTGGAACAGCTGCCATAGTACAGACTGAGAAGGAGCCACAGTAGAATATCCCAGAGCCCAGTGGTTAGGACATGTTCCTGCAATGTGGGAGAACAAAGTTCAAATCCCTGCTTAGGCAGAAGGGAAAGTGAACCTGGGTCTCCCACATCCCAGGCGAGTAACCTAAACACTGGGCTAAAGCTTTTAAGGAAGGTAGCACCACCTGTTCATCCTCTTGTCCTTGATTTCCTTTTTTGTTAAAAATGGCCCAGAAATAGAACAGTTCATTTTTGGTCGAACAAAATGTTTTTGTCTTCTTTGTGTTCATCTAATTTTTTTTGGAATTTTCATGTTTGTTTTGGGTCAAATCAAATTTTTTGGAGCTGACAGCAAACTGAAAAATCAATTATTCACCCAGCTCTACTTCAAACAAAGATGGCTTTCCTTTAAAAATGGGGGAAAATAAATATAGCTAGGAAATACCATGATAGTTGATGAAAAATGACACAATCCAGGACACTAAATCTAGCTCACCAACATGTGCCTCTTTCACAAAATTTTTTATGAAGGATCAAATATCCTCATTAACTACATTTCTCAGTTTTTGTTGATTTGTACAGCAAGTCAACTAATATGTACACACCTTTGTCTATATAGATTTTATAAACACAATGTATAGTTGTCCTGTACATTTATACAACATGCCAATATTGCATAAGCATATACACAGTGTATACATCTGTAAATATACATATACATAGCTGTGCTATTTATTCATTTGGTGGAATAAAACTAACAAAATTAAGTAAATTCTGCTTGCTTGTTGTCAAATGCTGATAAAGGAACAGGAGGGAAACAGTTTAAATGCAAAAGGCACCTTTTCCCTAACTGCTGAACTATCTCACAATAAAATTAATAATTTAACTATCTGAAACTTCACATATGAAGAGCTCTGCAAGCAGACCAGTGGCATTTTCACTTCAAATTTGTATAGTCTTTAGTCAATACAGTTAATCTGCATTTCTAACACCTGCTTCAGTCAGCTGTGAAGTGCAATGTTATCTGTAAAATCTTCTTTCATCTTTATACTGTCCATCTAACAAAAATTATATGATGGCAGTTAATTATTTTGCTTATAAAAGGATATGAAACTATTTTTGATCATTTCTTGAAAGACATTTTCATATGCTTGAAATTCCATTTTAATAAAAGTTTTTGTGTTGTTTTTTAACTCTGGATCTCTCATTATTAATGTTATCTAATTCTATGTAATATATTTTCCCTTCAAAAAGTTAACATTAATTTTACATACAGTAGCAAAAATGTTGCAAATAAACGACAATGCAATTAAGCAATAAGGCACGACAGGGTGTGCATTAATGGGCCATTAGTGCATGCCTCAGGTGCATTGAGATGCAGGAGGCCAAAGACAGAATGACTTTAACCAACCAATAAGTGCAGCAAAAGCTCATTAGTACATGCCCTGGAATTACTTATTGCTATTGCAATAGGGAACAGATAACCTAAATAGATATTTTTTAAGGTTATGAGGTAGGTAATATCATAAACAAGCTTTCATCAAGTGGGTTTTGCATGGGCATAAAAAATTCCAAAAATACTTCAGTGGAAATATGGTGTCTGTTATAACTAATTTAGAGACTAAGAAGATGACATGTCCCCTTTGTTCCTTTTTATCATTCCTGTCTCTGAGCCTTATTTCATGCTGCCACTACACATGAAACACCCTTCCCAAGCCTTTTTCACCAAGGCTCCTACCCTCGCCCCATTCAAATCTCTCTGCAAACTCACTTCTGTCATCTAATCAGCAGAGGGCAACAAAAATGATTAGGGGGCTGGAGCACATGACTTATGAGGAGAGGCTGAGGGAACTGGGATGGTTTAGTCTGCAGAAGAGAAGAATGAGGGAGGATTTGATAGCTGCTTTCAACTACTTAAAAGGGGGTTCCAAAGAGGATCGATCTAGACTGTTCTCAGTGGTACCAGATGACAGAACAAAGAGTTCTCAAGTTGCAGTGAGGGAGGTTTAGGTTAGATATTAGGAAAAACTTTTTCAGTAGGACAGTGGTGAAGCACTGGAATGGGTTACCTAGGGAGGTGGTGGAATCTCCTTCCTTAGAGGTTTTTAAGGTCAGGCTTGACAAAGCCCTGACTGGGATGATTTAGTTGCGGATTGGTCCTGCTTTGAGCAGGGGGTTGGACTAGATGACCTCCTTAGGTCCCTTCCAACCCTGATATTCTATGATTCTACTAGAATGCTTGTGTGGCGAACGAGAGGGGTATGGGAGGGGAAAAAAAGAAACAGGGAAGAAAAGTTAATCCATCAAGATCTTCAAAAGCTTTACTGAGAAACAGTTATTGTTACACCCTTGTACTTCCTCTCTCTTTTCCCACTTGTTGGTTTGTGCCCATTGTGATGCTGGCAGACCAGGTGCCAGCTCATGCTAGAGCCCCACAATTCACTTGTGTATTAGTATAGATCTAAGTGAGTATTAAATGTATCAGAGTGTATTTGGTGTTTAAACTTCATGAAAACTAATGGGATGTTACTTTCATTATTTTAACTTATCTGTATCCTATTATAATGTAATAGCAAACATTTATATTGTATATACCACTGTACAACTAACCCATCAAAGGAGAAAGAAGCCTTGTGGAATGCAAATGAAGAACTTTAACAGAAAAGTGCTAATTTCAAAGCAAGAGGTCATTGTGTGATGGTCAGAAGTCAAAGAATCAAAATGCATTCCCTGGTCTCTGTCATAAAAGGAAAAGCCCACATAGGTAGTGACACTGTCAGCTTGTTTTCTGTGGATAGATTCAAGAAAAGATCCTCCATCTCTGAACTGTTTGGACTCTTACAGGGAAGGGTACCAGATGCAAAACAGAGATCCCCAGAGACAATCTGGGTACCCTGAAAAGACTTTTGGGAAACTGGTAGTTTATTACATCACTGCCACCATTTGGAATTACAAACTATGACTCACCTGTACATTTATTTTACCTGCTTTAAACTCACACTTCCTTTTCTTAGTGAATAAAGCTTTAGTTACTTTACTCTAGAATTGGCTACCAGCATTGTCTTTGATGTAAGATCTAGAGTATCAATTGATCTGGGCTAAGTGACTGGTTTCTTGGGACTGGGCGCATCCTGATGTGGTGCGATTTTTGGTTTAAGTGACCTTTTATCACAAAGTCCAGCTTGTCTGGGTGGCAAGATAGACTGGAGAGTCTAAGGGAACTGCCTGTGACACCATGGTAAGTCTGGTATGGTGATCCAGGAGTTCACATTTGTTACTGGCCTGGTAAAATCTAATTATAGAACACACCAGCAGTTTGGGGTGTCTGCCCAGACAGTCTGCCCTGAGGTAGGCACTCACAGGTGTGAGCCACTCCAGACAGCATGACAGCCATGTTGAATCTAGATTGTACATTCTTCAGACCAGGGACCATGTTCATGCTTGACTTTGGGTGTAGCATTTTTCTGGTGCTAGAGAAAAATGACAATGAAAGGGAAAAGACAAGTGTACTGGTAATTTCTAAATGAAATCACAGGCTCCTAGAGCATGCTGTTCTCCTAAGTAGATGAGTTGTAGGACACTCTCAGTGAAACTCAAACGGTAGAAAAATTGAGAAAGAAGAGACAGAGCAAACATTCAGTGATAAACAAAACGGGGAGAAACTGCATCTTTTCAAAGGTGTGTCGATTCTCTTAACTATAACAAAAGGTTTGAATATAGACTTGCTTTGAATGACAGAATACACTTATTGTTGGGATTATGCAGATTAAAGAAAGCAAGAACACGACTCTGATTATATGGAACCTTTTCAGAGACATTTTATATTCAAGATCTATACACAACAGCCTAAGACCCCATCCAGCAAAATATGTAAGCACATGCTTAACTTTAAATATATAAACAGTCCCACTGACTTCAATGGGACTACTCACATGGTTAAGAGATTTGCTGGTTCAGGGCCTAAACTAGTGCCCACTGATCTTGTAGACTGAAGCCTAGTTAGTGGCTTCATAAAAGCATTTACTGTGAAGTTCCCCCAGTCTCCTGAAAAAGAAGATACTTTGTGAGGAAAGAGAAAATTCTATCAAGCACAATTTCTAAATACATTATCCTAACCTGAGCACAGGAATGCTTTCTTTAGGCTTTGATATATTTTCTTTCATCTCTTTCTTTTTATTCATAGAAACATTTATGATCTTTATTGGAAGGATGGGAGAATATAATAAAATATTTGTCATAAATTTATTGAGCCTATCAGAGCTCAGGGATTGTAATTTCTATGTGGTCCAGCTTTGTAAGAAATATCCAAATTTTCTTAGATTCAGAGATTTTTAAGGCCAGAAGGGACAATTGTGATCCTCCAGTCTGACTTTCTGCATAACACAGGGCACAGAACTTCACTCAGTAGTTCCTGAATCAAACCCTTATCTTGTGGTGGAGGTAGAGCATATTTTTAGAAAGGTTTTCAGAACACTGAACATATGCTGCATATGTGGAGGAGACAAATGAGCCATTCCCCAAAGAAATACATTAGGAGAGGGGATTTTGGAGGGGAGGGAAGAGGAAAGGGTGGAGGAGGTAGAGTAAGGGAGTTGAAATGGTGCTGTCATTTCATCATATAAAATGTGAAAACTTTTTGGGGGAAGCCTCTAAACTGCTGAATGTACAGATCTCTAATGGCATATCTACACTGACTCTCAGAATGGCGATGGCTGGCTGGGGTCAGCTGAACTGGGTTTGGGCTCCGGGGCCAAAAATTGCTGTGTAGATGTTTAAGCACAGGCTGGAGGCTAGGCTCTGGGACGCTCCTCCCTCGCGGAGTCCCAGAGCTCCAGCCTGTGCCTGAACATCTACACAGCAACTTTACAGCCCAACAGCCCGAGCCCTGCAAGCCCAAGTCAGCTTGACCCAGGCCAGCCACGAGCGTTTAGTTGGTGTGTAGACATGCCCTAATAGTATATTTTTATGAATTTATAAATTTCTACTTAAATACCTGCTCCAGACCCTCACCACAACAGTGTTGAAAGAGCCCAAATAATCTCAGAATCATTCATCAAGACATTCACTCCTCTCCCTCATAACAACATTCTACCAAATGTGTGTCATGGCGGTTATTAGTTATAGGTGGTTTTGGCCCAGTGAAAAAACTTTAGGGAAAAAAAATAATGAATGGAGCATCTCAGCAACAATACATATACATGCCTTTCAAACAAATTAGTAAACGTTTGTACACTAAAGCTATCATCATCTTTTCCTTGTGAGGCTCATCATGCTTTCCTAAGATTGACTTTTTAAAAGGTCAGCAATAAAAGGTAATATGAATTTCCAAAAGAAGGGCCAGTTCTCTGACAACTCTCTTGACTGCCAGTTTGGTTAAGGACTTTGGGGAAGCTTATGATTTAACCTTCAGTGTTTCCATAAAGGCAAACATTTGTCACCTTGACAGCAAGGTGAAAGGTTTGGAGCTAGTCTGTTTATAGAACAGTGGTGTCCTTTTTCTCTCTATCCTTAGGGACCTCTGATTTTTGAACAGGCATTAGCAGATCGGATAAGGATGAACCAAAGAAATAACAAAGTGATCTGGATTTAGACAACACGGGCATGGCTTTTAACAGTTCTGGAGCAACATCAAAAAGGCTTAATGCAGACCTGGCTTCCTCCCCCCCCAAGATTCAACTTAAAATAATGGAAATTTAAGCATAGCACCTGATACTGTATCATTTACATCAGCAATATTGTTTGTAAAGGCCTGCCAGGTCATGATACATGTACACATTTTATATAAACCTCTAATTTCTGAATTTATCCACCACTATCTGTTGAACCCAACATCTGTGGCAGATGTAGAATATGGGCAAGCAAATCAACAACCTCCATTATGGATCAGTGCACAGTTATCTCCTCAAAATACAAGTCTATCTTTCAACACACACACACACACACTCTCTGAGGTGAAACAGTTCCTTACAACACTAATGCTAAACCTAGTAATTCAAAAACCAAAACTACAAATATTTAAATATTTTCTATTACAAAAGAAACATGTGAGGTTGGGGGTTTCTCTATTTCCTCCCCCTGCCCTTTCCAGAAGGATAGGGAAAGGAGAAGAAAGAGGAGTAAACTAAAATACAGATTTTTTTTTCATTTTGGTTTGAATCTAAACGTATTTTTTATACAGAATCTAAATGAAAATTTACATTTTTTGACTGAAAACACAAAAATATTCACAATTAATTAATTAATTAATTAGTGTTAAAAAATGTTTCTCTCAATCTTTTTTTGCAGAAAACACTCATCCTTTTTTGACCAGCCCTAGCTGCAATATAACTTTTATACATACACACACATCCCTAATGGAATGCACCTCTACTTACAGCACTAAAGAAAATTCCAGAAAGGGCAGAACAAAAAACAAATTATCCCATAGACCTTTCTGCCTCCTTTCTTGTCCTTCCATCTAAACAGCCACATGGTGCAAATACCCAATAAAATTAAAGAATCTTTTTTTCTACATGCATCTGCACGCACGCAACAAAGGGCTTGTCTACACTGGCAATTTACAGCACTGCAAATTCCTCGCTCAGGGGTGTGAAAAAACACCCCTGTGAGGGCAGCAAGGTTCAGCACTGTAACGTGCCAGTGTAGACAGTGCACCAGCTCTGGGAGCTACGCCCCTCGTGGAGGTGGTTTTTCTAGAGAGCTGGGAGAGCTGTGCCGCAACCAACAAGCCATGTTAAAGCGCTGCCGCGGCAGCGCTTAAGCATTGCCAGTGTAGACTAGCCCAAAGCGATGATTAGCTCTAAGAACACATATAGTTCCCAATCCTCTACCTCCTGCCCCATCCTCTATCAGCCCTGCGTCTGTACACCACAATGGAGACACATTCACACCTTCACTTGAGGCACTTTTGGAAGTAAAGTAAAACAACATCTTTATAATTAGATCCGTAACCAAGATACTCCTAAAGGCAGAATTACCATTGGACTTCTCTTGGTGATGGACCTTTACACACTGAAGCCTTAGTAAAATCCTCTCCTCTTTTTGGTTCCTACATATGTATTTTAAATTCTGCCAAATAACTTATTTTTTCATTTAATAATGACCCTGATCAAAATTTGTGAAATTAAATTATCATCCTGTTTGTAACAGTGTCCATATATTTTCCTGAATAATTATTAAAAATGCCCACAGCTGATCTCTAGTGAGTATCTGATGTATCAAATTGTTGTGAACTATATGCAAATTCCTTCTTAGTGAAATTGTTTCCTCAAAACCTGGCCTATAACAAGCTTTAAACAAACCAAAAATACCCTGAAATTAAATCTGAAGAAATTAAATAAAAATTGCTCCTTTGATAAAAATGTTGAACTTTCATAGTAAAAGGGGCAGTATGTTGCCTGGGAAATTTTTGACAAAAGCAAATAGGTTCAAGCTGATGGGTTTTACAAGTCATGACAAAAGTAATCTTTATATCACAAATTGATTTCAAACCAAATCTGTATGTAGGTACTAATGTGATTTACATGCTAATCCAGTAAATTGCTTGGTAATATAATAATATTAAACATATCTATGTCTCCCACTCCAGATGTTCTCAAGACAATAGCTACCAGTACATAACCTCATGCCTTCATTGTTCATTAAAGTCTGGAATCAAGTTTTCCATAGCATCTCTCTTTAACACTTTCTTTTCATAGTAGATCTTTATTTTGGTCAAAACCACAGAGTGCTAATCCTAGAATATTCCATCTTCTAGATGAGGTTTAGTTGTTTTCCCACCATACGTCTCACTTTTCCTTACACCATTTGGAATGTGGTCCGAGGGAATACAACAACTTTTTAATTTTAAGATACTGCAAATGTTCAATTCTATTTGCTGAACTATCACTTGTTTTTATTTTGCAATTTATGGATGGCCACTGGATTGGAAGAGTACATCAGGATGATCTGTCCAGATATTGCTATAATTGATAACAGAGGTGTGCCTCTGGAATTTCTCCTGTAACATCTACTTTTCTGCTAATTTTGTTAATTAAAGCAATAGTATTGCAGATATTCTCTGCTACTGGTTTCACTGAGAACTGGATATCCAGAAGTTTAGCAAATAGGAGGGGAAAAAATCAAATTCCCTATGTCAAGAAACAAATGCTGGGGCAAATGTCCCAAAGTACCTGTCACCAGCTTGACTGACCTAGAGGGTTTCTCGCTAATTTTCAATAGTCCAACAAGTGTCTAATTCAGGTGGGCCCACTTGGGCCTTACACTCACACAGGGTAAATGAAAAAATCTCCCAATAACCTAAACGCAAAGCTTCTTGGGTTATGATAGTGGGAAGATCCTTCTTGCCACTCTGACTTCATGCAGGAAGTGTTATTTGGTAGAAGCTGCCAGTTCTTTTAATTTGGCCTGCTGGGCCCTGATTGGCTGCCACATGCTCCCAGCTCTTCTAGCCATGGGAGGAGCAAGTCACTGGTTCCATCAGCAGCTGTCCTGGGAACATCTTAATCTGCAACTGCAGAGGTCCTAAAGTCGCTGCCCTTCTTTTCTAAAAAGGGACTTCCTTGGGTGGGGTGGCCAGGGCACCAGGATCTCCAGCAAGGGGCAGAGAATGCCTGGTATACCCCGTCATCGTATCACACTAAGAATAAGCACTAGAAGGGGTAACTGACCAAAAGATATAGGGACAGAATCCTGACTACCATTAGCATCCTTAGTTACTGTATGGGAGAAACGGGGCAACAAAAGTGGAAATATCTTGAAAGGCTTCAAAAAAGATGATTGAGTAGCTTTCCACTGCAAAGACAACATGAAGAGGTTCACTCCACGGGCTTGTCCCCACCACCGGGATATCCAGCAATCCTGGATAACAGACCTGTTTCAGAGGAACTGGCTACTCAAGCCATACAAAATGGAGAGAGATGAATGAAGTCATTGACAAGTACAAAAAGTTAAGAGGATAACTAAAAATACAATACAGCTAGTCTAGGATCTACTTTATTTATAAATATTTGACTGTGGAGAATTCTGCAACAACCTTCCAAGTAGATTCAAAATTGGCAAAATCCATAAAAGTGACATTTCAAAGACAAGCTTTTAAATAGCCTTATTATAAAACAGACAGAAAGATTCAGAAATATATGAAAACGAAATATAAACTCTCTTTGTACTCACAATCATCCAGTTCGTTTCTTGTAGGTAGTATGGGAAAAGTGGGTCTTCAAGAAAAATCAGATACAGAGAGAGAGGTGACCTTGTGAACCAGCTCAGGAAGGGCATAGTGGGAAAAAACACAGAGACACTTGTAGAATTATATGGATGCCAGGCAGTCCAGGCTGGTGGAGTGGTGACTGTGGGGTAGGGGTGACATGCAAGAGGCAAAAAAAAAGGTAAAACAGGGAGGGGCTGAGTCCTGCAGGGCCTTGACGAAAGAGACAAGGAACCTGAACTTGATTCAGTGGAGGGGTGACAAAGTTCGTGATGTGGTCAGATGAATAGGCAGGAATATATAAAATATTTTAAAAGTAAGTTTTTGCACAGACTGGAGGGGAAAACATGGGTGTCAGGGAAGCCAGAGAAGAGGAAGTTATAATAGTCAAGGTGGGAAAACATGAGAGACCGGATAGTATTTTAGCTGTAAAAATAGAAAGAAATAAACAGATCCTGGCAATGTTTTGGAATGGCAGCATCTGAGTGCAAGCTGGATGTGGGCAGCAAGAGAGGAAAAAGAGGCAGATAATCTAAAGGTCAAGGGCCTTGAATGACAGGCAGAATGATGGCATTATTACAAGTGACAGAAAATTAAGAGGTGTGGAGAGGGCTTTTATTCCTTCGGAAGACGGTCTTATATCAGCCACTGTTGCAGAGAGAGCAATCCTCTTCTGGGCCACAGAGTGCCTGATTTCACAAATTGTCCCTGGAAGTTACTCTGTCCTTGATTGCATTGACAGAGATGATCAGAGTCAGAGATAGAAAAGACCTTTTTGGACATCTAGTCCATCTTCATGACAATACAGGCTTGTCTCTGCAGTCCTTCTCTAGTATTTTGTTCAATCTTGTTTTAAAAGTCCCATGTGTGGAGTCTTCCACAATTTCCCATGGGAAACTATTCTACGGCACAGTCTAATGCAACTGAATGCCCGGAAGCTTTTCCTGATGTTCAGTCTAAATATCCCCTTTCTTAATTCCATCTCCTTACTTCTAATTAAAAGTGAACCCTGTGAACCAGCCTATATGAATCCTCCCCATCGTCGTTCCGCTCCAAAATTTGCAGGCCATTTTGTCTCCCACATACTCATCATTAAGCCAACTACACAAAAATAGCACCTTTCATCTGTCCTCATAAACTGATCCATCCAGCCCCTCCCAACCATTTTCATTGCTCTTCTTTGAACTATTTGTCAATATCTTTCCAGTAATGAGGTGCTAAGAAATTAACACAGTATTTCAGCTGTTATTGTACCAGAGCTCTACAGACAGGACTATTTCCATTCTGATATGGAATATGATGCTTCTACATATCCAGCAAAAAAAAAGATTGTGTTTTGGTTGTGTCACATTGTAAATCCACATCTAATGTGCTGTCTGCCATTTTTCCTGCTAAATCTCTTTCAGCATTACTGCTTTGCAGGTTTCTCCCTCACAATATGTTTTAGTTTACTTTTTCTCCAAAAGTATATTAGACTGTATTTTTTCAAATTAAATCTCACTTGGCTGTTTTTGGTCCTTGTATCTAACCCCCTGTTGGCCTCTCTGTATTATTTCTCAGGCCTCGCTGCTGTTTGCAACTCCTCCCAATTTAGTATCATCTGCAAATTTCATTAATGTGTGGTTTTACTCCCTCTTCTGGATCATTAGAGACATCGAATACAACTAGACCTAATATTACTTCCTGACATAGGCTGCCAAAAACTTTCCCAAAACTCAATTATGGCCCTTCAGCCAGTTTTTACTGCATGTGACAGTGTTCCTATCCAAGCCAAATGGAAGTAATTTTGACTGTAAGGTTTAATAAGATACCTTACCAATGCTTGATTAAAACCCAAATATACATCACCCAAATTCTCTTGATCCACTAATTCTGTCAAGCTGTAAAAAAAAAAAAAAATCAGTCACAGAGGTGGTTAGTGGTTTGTTGATTTGTTTTTTAATAAACCAAGGTTATTTATGAATCTCCATCATTGGGGATTTTTAAAAGCAGGTTGGACGAACACCTGTGAGGGATGGTCTAGATAATACTTAGTCCTGTCTTGAGTGCACGGGACTGGACTAGATGATCTCTCGAGGTCCCTTCCAGTTCTATGATTTATTGTTAATTGTTTCATTTATCTATTGATGTTCAGTGTATTTTCCTCTTGCTGTTTGCTATACTTAAAAAAAAAAATACAGGGAATAGAAGTTGGACTTATAAAACAGTAGTTGCCAGAACCACTCTTTTCTCAATTTCTTTTTCTTTTGGAAGATCAGCAGTACAATTGTACAGCCTTAAATAAGTCATTATTACTCAGTGAGAGGGTTGGGCACAGTACAACACCCCCATATGCAACTAGAATTGGAATCAGAGATGTCCTCCCACTTATCCTCAGTCTGCAATGGCTGCTCCTCCTCGTCCTCCCATTTCCACTAGGTGCAATGGGGTACATGAATTAGCACCATTCATAGCCTATCGCAGCAATGTGAGCATCCAGTTTTCATTTTTGTGTCTGTTTTATAACTGATGCCCATTTTTGCTTATTCCACTAATGCAAGTGCAGGGTTAATTATAAGTAAAAATACATAATAAATAGTACTAATACTCTGCACATAAACAGTACCTTTAATATGAGGATTTCAAAGCACTGGATGATGTCCACATTACATCGTGCTTCTAGTTCAAGCCAGCAAAAATCAAACAAGAGCAATCATCATAAAGGAGGATTGAACACTATTCCCAGGATATAGAAAGGTTACAGTGAGACAACCGTAAATGGCTCCCAAGCAGATTTAACTTCTGTGGAATCTAAGCCTTGTGTGCCTTGTATATAATATGTGGTCCAAGGATTCTCTGCTGCAGAGACCTGGCCTTCTCTCCCTAATGAAAAAAAAAATCCCACCTTCTGAGGTTGAGAAGGCTTCCCAAGTGGCTGATTAACAGGAAGAGCTTCCTGAGGGTTCTGTGAGCTGCAGGAATCAAATTCAGAACACAGTCCAGCGGCACTGTTGTGCTGTTTCACAGAGAAAAAAGAGCCGACTTCTGAGAATGCAGTGGCACACCATAAAGCAGCTACACTTTGAAATTAACAAGTATGAATCTAGAATTCAGCACCTGTAGTGAACAGGCTTCCTGGCAAGTTCTTCTTCCAAGCAGCTAGCAAAAAAGCAAGTCCCAGAAGACTTTTGTTCCCCTTTTTACACTGCATGAAGTTACAATAAGGGGGGAAAAAGTACACATACAAGTATTTTTCAGTTTTCTGGACATTTTAAAATGTAAAAAAAAAAAATTAAAATAAAAGAAAATACACACACCATCTGCTAAAACATAATAAAGTAGATTAATTCAGTCAATTGATTAGTTCCACACTGCTGGATTTCTTTAAATAGTAATGAAATCATTGCTAAAAAAATCCATCATTATTAAAATAAAAAAAAAAAGTTGGTTCAGCCTACCAAAATTTGATTTGTAAGTTGCTGGTCATTCCCGTAATTAAATCTATGTCACAAATTTGCAAGAAAAATGGACACTATGACTAATGCATTTACTTGCTGCACGAGTCCTGTCAGCCTGTGTAAAGCATTATGCCTGCTAAAACTGAGTACATAAGAATTCCATACATTTTTATTAACTAACAAAGCTTTGTGTGTTTGTGGGAAGCTACATTTTTACATACGCTTTCAATTAAAATCTAAATTTAAAATATAATTATAAAAAATAGTGGCCTTGATTTGACCAGCTAAGTTGCTGCCCTAAAAATAAAATGACATGGGTATTATGGAGTTTTCAAGCAATAAGAACAAATTCTGTCCCCTTAAACAAAATTGGTTACGTCCTGGGACTTGTACCCATAAAGGTGCTACAAAGACAAGCATAAATGCTTGATCTATGTGAGGGAGATTTTTTGTACTGATGGAGCATCAGAGTAGGGGCTATTCCCCACCCTGACACACTTCATCTAGGACACATGCCCTCATTTTCCCATACAGAAATAGTCCAGTACAGGCAAGTCCAAGACAGAGTCATAGGAGTTTCAACTAAGACTTTCATTTTCAGGCTGCCATTTTGCTCATTTACTCAGGGATCTGAATGTTCCAGGTGCCCTTATATTCCTAATTTTATGTCTCCTATTGCCACAGACCTCAGGATTCAGCCATAATTCTTTGGTCCAGGAGAACAGATGACTGGTCCTTTGAAGCCTATCATAATCGATCCCAAATTGGCTGGAAGGGATCACCATTGAGTGACACAAGGCAGTCCCTCATTTCAAGTGCTGAACAATACTACCCTCTACAGATTTCCAGCCCATTGGCTCAAGAGGAAGGGAGATAAAGAGGAAGAACGAAGTGACTAACCAACCTGGTTTCTAACCTAGCAGTGCAAAGAATTGTATGAAGCCAATCTCTCCCTTCCTCATGCATATGGCATTACACTGTTACTGAAAAAAAAGAAAAAAAAAAAAAACCAAATTCAGTTCTCATCTGAACAAGTGCATCTTCAATGAAGTCAAAGAAATTGCATGTGCACAAGGATGTATCTGGTCCAGTTTCTGGAAACAATTTTAAAGCCAAGAAGGAAGGTGACTGTCCTTTGCTGATGCTTCCAGATAAACAAATCTGAATAATCATCAGTATGGCAGGAGGGTAGAATACTGCAGGAACATAAAACAGAATACAATTCCCAATGGTATTAACTCCCAAATCAGTTATTAGAAGTCACATTACAAGTTCCAAATCTACCAAGCTTCTTTATGTACTGGGTACAAAAGCTAACCCAGAGAGATTAATTATATTCAAACAAATTTGCTCGGTCACTCTTCTAACAAATCTCAGACAGAGTTATCAGATTGGCTACACAGCCTTGCCATTTATTGGAATATTCCAGTAGGCACAACTGCAAATAACTGACTAGGTGCAACAAATCCAGTCAGACAAATCTACATATTGTTTATTTCATCCAGATTTAAACTGAATTCTTTAGGTAAACCTAGAATAATTCAGTTAAGTTTTAAAATATTAGAAGAGCAGATTATCACAGATGGTGGTCTGGTTTTCGCATGTAAAAATTACTAACTCTTTTCTAACATGACAACCTTCAGAAATGAAACAGAGGTGCTTAGATACCATGCAGATGAGCTCAGTATAATAACCTAGATATATAGATGTCTGAACTCCTAGACTATGTCTACTGTAATCACCAAGTTCTTTAGTTAAAAACGTGTCCTTTCCTTTTAGATGTTGGAGCAGCAGCCAGCAATGCTGTTGAACTCAATGGCACTGCTACTGCAGTACATTTGCATGCTTTATAGTAGCAACCACTCTGATAACCAACCACTCTGTATTACTAAAATGCTATCAGATTTTATTAAAACCCCATCAAGCGGAAAACTTGAATCACTTATTATGCTCCACAATTATTGCAAACCAAACTGTTAAAATGAGAGGAGGAGATAATGATATTAACTTCCTAACTTAAAGCAATCCTCTGTGGCATGATTCTAAAATATTCTCATGGTCTGAAATTTATGTAAATTGAATTCATCTATCATTAGTTATTACCAGTCTAGCAACATAAAAAAAACAGTTTTCTGTAACAATTAGTTCTTTAAAACACTGTTTTAATTAGACCTGGGACATTATTAAACTAGCTATGAATATGTACAGTATCATTTTGCACATCCTGCTGCATGTAAATCTACAGGAATTTTTTGTGTGGGGAAATAGGAGGGAGGAAGGAAGTTGGTTTAGGACACTGTTTTTTAAACTTTTCTCCCCAACAAAAGTATCGCAAGCTACGTGACCTAAAAACACGATGACCCATCAAAATAGCCTTTCAAATTCTATTATATGAATACCAGAAACTTGTTAATTCCCGCTGTAACACCCCAGTCTTCTTCCCTGCAGAAACTGCACAGAGTCCTCCAGGTGTACTCTCAGTGAAGATTTATTTCACCAATATCACCATAGTCCCTCATGCTTCCCCCATTTACAGTGCTTGCCAAGGTTTAGGTCCTCTCAGCAGGATCCGAGGGGAACAGAGGTCTCCCTACCCTGAGCCTTCTCTGTGACTAGCCCCAGCTAGCCCTGTTCCTTTCTTCTCCCCTCTCTTGCACTTCCTTCCTGTGCCTCCTATCAGCCCCCAATCAGCTTCTCTTGGGGCATGAATCAGCCTCTAAGTGATCAGGGTGCAGGCTCACCTACTCACTCCATGCCCTCTGTCTCACACACACACACACACACACACACACACCATTTTAATATCATTAAGTTGAGAACTTTCCTACAAACCAATGCTTTTCACCACAAACAGTTTATTTAGGAGAAAAACTTCCCAAAGTCCATGCACAATCCTCCTAGAAGAGTTAGAAGTCCAAGTAGCATAACCAAGAATATTACAATTAATCTTTCAAAATTAGAATTCTTCCAAACCCTTATAAGCAGCCTATATTTAGTCTAACGTGCATAGGCCCTGACTCCACAATGTGCAGAGCATGCGGGCACACTGCTCCGCCACACAGAATCCCACTCACTTTGCTAGAGCTACATGTGGACGCAGCAATCTGCCTACGTGGTACAAACCGCAGGATTGGAGCTACAGTGAGCCAAATTCTGCCCTTTATTCAGCTCTTCCAGATCTCCCAGCTTCACCTTTTACAAACATTATACCAATATGCCTTACAGTATTGTAGGTCTGTAAATACATCACTGTATATAGAAAACACACTGTCTGATACATAGCTTTAGATATCTGTTTATATCTCAATTTCATGTTTGCACTTTAGATGCATTTTGAGGTCAAGATTTTCAAAGCAGGAACATAATTCTAGGTGCCCAAAGTCCACATTTAGGCACCAAGTCATCTGACTTTTCAATGGTGCTGAGCATTCAGTAGCTTCCATTGACTTTTCATAATTAGATTACTTATTTACATGCCTAATTATGGATTTTTGAAAATCTCATCCTAAATGTTAGTAGAAAGCATACATATTATGGACCAGATTCTGATCTCACACTGGAATAAATCAGGAGCAACTCCCTTGAAAGGAATAGATATACACCAGAATAAAATGGTGTGAGATTGAAATCCAGCTACATATGGCCCCACTTCTGCAAAAATCCTCACTTTAATAGGACTACTCACCTGCTTAAAATTAAATATGTGCGTAAGTGTTTACAAGATCACAACCGATGCAGTTATATTATATATACAGCTTATACATGACTTATTATTCATCATGCACACACACACTCCCCCCATAGAATCACATTTTCAAATGGTTACAGTACAATAAAATAAAATTTCAAATCTTTGTATGTATGCATGCCTCACTAATAACCTCTGATTTAATTTACTTTTGAGGGACTATTTTTACAATACATTTTATTTTAAAAATAATTTGGTAGCATAGTTTGTCTTTAGTTAATTTTACAATAATTTTTTTTAGTAATCTGATTTCCTCTTCTATGGATTTATAAAAGAAGAATGTTCACCTAAGAATGTTCAATCTTTCCAGTATTGCACACAAGTATGAAATTAGGTGATCACACATTTAGGGAAATTAAAAAACATTATTAGAAATTCCTAGAACTAAATTCAAAACTAATACATTTGTGTCAATAGGGTAATATGAATATATATGAGGTCAGAATTTGGTCTAGCTTCTTTAACCAAGATTTGTTTAAAACATATTGGGAATTTGAGTTTAGAAATTCTAAATAATATTCTTTTAAAATGTTAAGTTAGTCTGATAACACATTATATTATGGGTGACTTAGGGTTCAATCACACTCCCAATGACATCAAGAGGCTACAAATGGCTTAAATGAGCCCTGAATTGGGCTCTCTGTGAACTCAAAGTTCTCACTGCAGTAGTGATGGGAACTGCACGGAATTTAGGCCTTGCTGACCATTTTCTCTTACTTGACCAAAGAAAGTGAAGTGTGACTATTTAAAAGGTAATTTGACAAAAAGATTCCAAAACATGGTGCAGAGATTTTTTTTTTAAGAGCAACATTACTAGAGCCCCACTAACCCATAAAAGGGGAGAAACATTTCGATGTTGACATTTTTAGATTTTACCTGTGTGTACATGTGTATACTATATATAAACATACACAATACCTACATCTTTAGCTAACACTAAAACACATGCAACTATAGAAACATGGTACACAATTGCAAATCTCAGTATTACTATCACACTCTTTGCAGTATGTTTTTATATACATACGGTTATATATTTATATACATACACTATTCTAAAAATCTTTTTACATGCTTAATAAAAAATTTCATGTCTGTAGTTCCGATTTCACCTACATATTTTATATTAATAGTTTTGCCTTTCATTCAATTCACACATCAGATTAATTCTCTATTTGGGTAAGCAAGACTGGAATTGAAAACACCCACTTTTAAGCATTTACATATTTTAGAAAAAAAGTAAAGTAAAATCCATGATTAACTATACAACTCACGTAATCAGTCTTATCAGTTTATATATCATATAGTAAGAAAATAATCCAGTATGTCTCATTAAACAATACATCAATACAAAATATTTTTCCTTTCTTCATAAATACATTTATTTATTTAAAAAAACAAATTTGTTTGGCCTTCTTTTCAGTTAGTTTGCTGAAATTTTACAGACTAATATGCCCACAAATATCACTTTTTAAAAGGAACAGCTTGTTTGTTTCCTTGTTTCTAGCTACTTCAGTCTGATCCTCAGGGACACAGAGAAGAGCGGCTTCGCTGACAGTAAAATATGCTAAACAAATGACATGTCACTGAGTAAATTAGCATCTCCTTTCGATCAGCCAGGTCATATTTTCTTTTCAAAGTCCATGGCCCCTTGATAGAAAATAATGATTATCTAATAAACTTTCTTAGAAAAATCAATGTGTTGACACCCATCTCTGAAACATCTGCCTAATAATAGATTCTGTTAACCCATTAAGGAGAAAATTAAGATATACTTAAACATTTATTTACATTAATCAACGATTATTCATTCACTAATTTTCTTGTGACTCTGATTCAACGAAAAGAAATAGCAGTATTTCTAGTTAATTAAAGAAGGGGTGAAAGAAATACTAAAATTATTCAATTATTTACCAGCTTAACTAAATGACTAGCCAGCACCAACCATAATATAAAAAATACAATGTTATAGCACTACGTGTAACCATTGCATTACTTACCAAAAAACTTCCAAAGGCTGAGTTAAATATAGCAGCTGCCTAGAGAGAGAGAGAAGAAAAGAAAATATCACTCACAATAAAAATAGCCCTAGTGAAGAACAGAATGCTATTTCCCCTCCCAGCACAGCTTCGTACCCTCCAAATACACACACACCTGATTAAACAAAGTTAGCCACTGCTTATAAAAATTTCCAGTGTCCTGTAGCTAATGAGGACAGATGAGTTCCAGCTTATCAACTCATAAATAATGGGTTGTATAAAGCAAGATTGCCGCTGTATTTTATATCTTACAAACTTATAATGGGTACCAAAAGAATCCCCACCAGTACGAGACAGAATCTCGGTTTCACTGATTTTAGTCTAATTCACTGACAAACATTTTACATTATTGACCTAGTCATTTAAAAAAAAAAAAAAAACTTTTAAGGGGCCCAGGAGAGAAAGTTGGTTCTAATTTGTGTTGAACTAAAACAGACACAAGTTCATTTTAATAGCCCCTTTACTAATTTTTCAGTACAGTATCTTAACTGGGCAAGTAACCTAAGAAGTTATGAACAATCACTTATTAACAGGCTCAGAAGTTTCTAAAAAATGAGCAATAAATTGCAAATAGAAATAATGTAGTAAAAACAGAATAATACAGTTAACTCTGAGGCCAAAATGTCCAAGCATTATCTACAATTTAACAATCTTTGTAAACAAGTGGTAATGACTGTAGAAGCCTTTTTGCTTACTAAATATCCAGAAAACATAAGATGGCAGTATTAGCTCTTAACCTTAAATCACTAAATTCCATGAAGTTAAAACTTAAATTATGAATAGCTTCCACAATTACCAGGAATGGAAAGAAACTCTTGCATGGCACCCAGTCCGATGATGAAAAGCCATGAGGCAAGTTATAAGGGAAGGAGAGGGGGGAGAACCTACCATTACATGACGATTCTAGAGCAGAGTCAAATTAATCAGCGCTGACTTTTTCAGCCATAACAACAAGTGGACGCTAGCGACTTTAGCAAGTTTGAATAAAGTCCAAATCCAGGCTAAAAGCTGTAGCTGAACCTGCCTTTCCTCTCCATAAGAGGATGCAATGAGAATGAATGGGTAATGAGATCTTTGGCTCTAGAGAGCTCAGCTTTCTTATTCAAGTTCATAATTAATTCAAAGCTTTGATAATTTCATTAGATTCCTCCTCTGCTGGCCCTATCAGTAAAAGATGGCACTGGACCGTAGCTCCTTGGTGGCCCAAACACAAAAACAAGTGCAAACTGGGAAACCTTTGCTTACTTGCTTACTAACAGGGACAATGGCATATGGCACTGCATGTTGCGGAGGGAGCATCTGAATAGATACAGCTAAATAAAACATTATAGTTGACAGTTGTAAACTATGGCACCATATTTTAACACCTCTTCCTCATCAGCATTCCTCTTTTGAACATAAAAAGGAGGCATAAGTCCAAATGGCTTTTCCTGCCAGACATCACAGTGAAAGCAAGAATAAGAACTGCTTGCTATTAATTCTTCAACAAGTGTGAATTAAATCATGCTTTTTAACCTACATTTTGAAACTTTAAGATTGATATTTTCATATTAAAAGAGATATAGATGACATATGTACAATGCACACGTGTGCATACACACACACATCATAAGCACTGACTACATTACTTAGATATCTTTTGCTTATAACCCCTTTAATTCCTATCACTATATTAAGAACTACAAATCCTTTCAGTATTTCTTGGAAGCATGCCACTCTTCTGACTGTATGTATTTGACCAAGGAGCCCCCTTTTAATACATTCAGCCTCTGAACCTATGAAGGAGAATCTCAGCTTTCACTAGTTTCCCTTTTTTGTAAAAAAAAAAAAAAAATGAAAAGGCAAACTTCTAGCCCTTTTTCTTGCAAAAATAGCCTTCAAAACATAAACTGATTGCCAGATATGAAAGGAAGAAACAGCTGGGCTCTGCTTCTGCACCAGAAGGCTCAGAGGAAAAATAAAGGTCTCCCCCTCCCCACTTCCCATCATATACACTGAAATGTAACCATCTCACTTACATAAAATGTGTATACTTCAAAAAATAATTTTAACAACTCTCCCCAGAATCCATAGGCTGGCCCAGCCCTCAATGGTGGGATCATGGACCAAAAAACTGTTCAGCCCAAAATACTAAGGCCCAATCCATTGCAGGATGCTCTGTGGCTAGAACTGAACCAGCCTCTACTCACCTGGGCAACTGCTACCTTGCAGGTGAGCCTGCTATGCCACAGTAGCTGGTGCAAAAGAAACATCCCTCTGGCATCACCCACTAGGAATCCCTGAACCCTCCTGTTGGGCACTCCCACAACGCATGAGGATGACAGGAGCTGGGGACAACTTATCGCTGTATTGAATAGGAGTCCTGCTGCCTACTTTTATGTCCACAAGCACCTGCCCTGCCTGTTCCAGAGCCTGAAGAACTGGTTATAGGAGGGAATCTTGGAGTACTACTTCCATCCCAAAACCTCCATCACCACTCAAGGAAAACCTGCTTCCTGTCCTGACCAAGGCCCCTGAACTGACTACTCATACCAGCAGGGGAAAAGACACCCAACCCAAGAACTAAAAAGGGACCACTCCACAACTGACCTCCTAACAAATCACCAAAGGAGATTTGCTCCCCATCCAACCAACCACCGCACAGACAATGGCCACAGCATGATGAGCCTGCAACCACTTCTTACAGCAGTACACCCTCATAATAGCACCTGTGATGGCAAGTGGAACACCTGCCAGGCTGGAAAGCCCCCAGAGGAGCCTCCATGAAGAGATAGGGAGGAGAAAATACTGTAGGGAGAGGTGGGAGTGGAAGGACTGAAGGATTTGGGGTCAGAGGAGAAGAATATGAAATCCATGTTTGTTCTGTTTTGTTTTAAAGGCTGTATCACCAATGGAAGGAAAATTTTTGAGGAAGTCCCTTGTTAAAATATTGGCAGTACCTCCCTATATTGGAAATGTTTTGATGCTGTCTTGATTAAGGGTGATCTTTTCAAATTCACCTAAGGGACATAGGCATTCTACTCCCATTGACTTGCAATGGATGCTGGGTTCCTGGATTCCTGTATGTAAGCAGGGCCGACGAGAGTGGGGGGAAGCCAATACAAATTACCGGGGCCTGGCGGTCTGGCTTCCTCCCCCCTCATTGTCACCTTACCAGGGCCCAGCGGTCCGGAAGGGGACCCGGGGCCCGGCTTACCTGGCTCCCCCCCCTCTCGTCGGCCCTGTTTAGCCGCTCCGCCTTTGCTGGGGGGCCTGAAAAAAAATTTTCACCGGGACCCGAACCTGCTCTCGGCGGCCCTGGATGTAAGTTAATATATACTTTTCTATGGTAACCACTTTGACCAGGAATTTATTACATAAACATGTAATAGACTCTGCACCTACGAGGTCCTGACTGATACGAAGTATTTACAAACTGACATGATAATTTCTTCAGTGATCTAAATGGTGATGACATGTATTTCCTATTCAAGGATAATAGAGTGGGTGTGCAACAGAGTATTTCAACAGGGACTCATTCTATTAAGATCAATTCTGCAGCAACCCCTGCAAATAATTTTTTTAAAAAGCACAAAGATTTGCTATTTTCAATTTTGTGTTTAAACTATATATTACAGTTCTGGTGGAAAAAAGTAAAGCAGAAATTAATAGGCTCAACCCTGCAAACTCTGCAACTACATACCTGAGCAAAGACTACCCATATGAATGAGAGTTTGCAGGATCAGATACAGAATGAAAATACCTTAGCTCAGTGTGATGCAAAAATTAAGCAAACGAGTATAATTCAATCAATTATTTTAAGGTGTAATTAAAAGTAGTTATATACTAAAACCCAATAGCTTAATAGTTTACTTACCATCTACTGACCACCTAGTGACATAGCAGAACAAAAAATGCTGAAACTATATACTAAATAAAACATTTGTGTTTATTTAAAATAAGGAAATCTTTATGGAACATCAACTGACTGCAAATTCAAATCAAATTTGTCTGTAACAACTACTTCTAATGAATGGAAGTATTCAGGGAATAAAGCATGACCTAGCAGCAGTCTGGAGATCTGTGTTTATTCTTGGCTCTGCCAAACACTTCCTGCATGACCCTGTGAAATTAACCATTTTGTGCCTCAATTTCTCCTTCTATAAGGGAGAAATACCCTCACAAGTGTGTTGTCAAAATTAATTCATTGTTTGAAAAGCATTTTAAAATCCTTAGATGGATGGCAAATAAAGGTTAGTTTATTAGACACATGATACAGGTACAATATATTCACTGTCTGCTTCAAATGCTTCTTAGTTGTGATTGCAAAGATCAGGAATGAAATAGTTTAAAATGTTGACATTAAATTGCCATCCTTAGGTTTCAGAATTCATATCCCAAAGGAGATGGATGTTCACAGCTTTATTAGTGCTATTGCTTCATCCTTGTAGATTAATGGAAAACAACACTGCATAGAGTTATACTTTGTTGGGTTTTTAAAAAGCTGCTTTGCCATTAAAAGGGCTAAAAGGATTTTTTTTTAAGGTAAGAACTTTGATTTTTAGAGCATAATTCTGCAGCAAGAGGTAGATTCTACAGCAAATTCTGCAGATGCAGAATAATGAAATTCAAAGGCCCAAGCAGCCCATAACCAAGTGGGATTCAGCCCTAACAATTACATGTGGGCACTATGGGCCTCACAGTGTAAAGAGCAAAATGTGGTCCCAGCTCCCTAATTTAAGACATGACACAATGAAAGAGGTGACAGAATAGCTGGAAGAGGTTGGGGTAGGGGGGAAGGGTTCCAGCAATAATATTATGTGGTTACTCAGCAGAGGCTGAAGCACATTGTATGGTGGTGCAACCTTTACTTCTGTATTAATACAGTGGATGTTGTTGACCCATATCTTACAGGCTTTGCTGTAGAAAAGAATCTTAAGGAGAGATTTGAATGAGGTGAGCGTAGGGGGTTGGTAGCCCTGCTCAGGAAGGGAATTTTATCTAGACATAGGGATCAACATGCAAAAAAGGCAAGGACATGGCAGTGGAAGAAGAAGATAAACAGGGCATCAAGACTGGTCTGAATGGGCTGGCAATATCCCCTTAACTTACCCCTTGTTTAAAAATAAAAACATCTTGAATCTATGATCTTTATGGTTACCATAGCTTAACTCTTAACCACTGTTTCCGCTAATAAAATGATATAATGTTGTAGAAAGCTGTTAGCTACAGGTCTCTTACTGCAAAAAGAATATAAATATACTTGATATGTTTAATCTATTTGTGCTGTTCATAACTATTCATCTGAATTTAGACAGAAAAAAAATATATGTTCGAGTTCCAGGTTGTAGGTGCTAAATTGAATCAGGAGTCCTCTCCTCTTAAGAAAATTAAGTTGCTTTTGTGCAAGAGTGTTTTAATGAGAACAGAGCCTGCCGACATTGATAAATGGGAATGACACCAGAGAGAGCATGTAAGCAGGACAATATGTGCATGTTACAGTCTTACAGCCTATTTTTCACTGACTATCCTGAATGACTTCGCTGTTTCTTAAGGGGCCTATTAATCTAAAATTTAGTTATTACACAACGTTTATTTGAACATATATTCTGTGGATGATGACAGTTAATAAAGGAAATCTTTTACAAGCTGTATTTTTACATATTGTTCCAACTACAGCTCCTCGTCATTCTATTGTGCTGATGGAATAACCCAGTTTTGATGCCGCTTTAAAAAAGGCACATATATTCAGATTCCTTTCTATGCATACAGGGACTCTTAAATTACTGTTAAAATGCATATAAAAATCCTGTTACAAAATGGCAAAAATAAAAAAAAGATGGTGCTAACTGCTCAACAAATCCTCCAGATGAACAAGTACCCCTGAAAGGTAAAGCAATGCTTTTTAACATTTCAACATCTTTTTTTTTTTTTTTTTAAATGAACAGAAGCCAGATTCTGCCTTGGAGATGCAGATACAATTCACATTCAATTCAATGGGAGCCGTACATGTGGACCTTAAAGCAGCATTTGGCCCCAAGTGTATAATTTCTTACTAGTAATTCTTGCAAAAGTACTTAGTCACAATAAGGCAAGCTTTGATGAAGACTAATTTTATATGACGCCCCAAAAAATTAGGGAAAGAGACTTATTGTTTCAAACTGACAATAAAAATATTGTATTACTGCCCACTTTGGGTAAAAAAATGGTATTACAAGGTTTTTCCCTAAACACGCATTCTCTCTAGCCTCCCACTCACACCAACTAAAAATGTCACAGGAGTTATTACTTTACATATTTAGTCCCAGGACCATGCAACCCATGGATTTCTGTAGCAGACCTGCACTGAATTCTGTGACAGCATTTCTTGATTACAAAAATGTTCAATAACTATCAGTTTTAGTTATTTATAACATACTAAAAAATGCAGTATAAAATACAAATGTAACAAGTGTATATTGCTTATTTGCATTGCAAGATGGGAATGCCACCCAGAGTATGCTGTCCTCCGAAACATCTTGACATTAATTGCAGAACATGAAGCTCTGTATGCTGAAGATTTGTTCCGCATTGGAAGAGACTGTTATCAACTACATATATGTCTGTGCTACTCCAGCCACAGGTTTTGTGCTAAAATGGAGGGTTTTACCAAATTATGTATTGTTGTTAACCACATAGTTGTGTCCAAGGTCTTTGTGTAGAAACCATGCTTTCCACTAATACAGATTCCCACACTGATAGTTCCATATAATAATCACTGCCCTTTGGTAACAATGATATTCGTAGCAACAAAATATTCTGTTATAAACTGGCATGAAGACATCTATTTAGTTTTCCTGCTACTTCTTTGAAAGTCTCCTTCAACTTCACCAACATCTTTGGCAATATTGAAAGAGGCACCTTCCTCTTTTTCAGTCAGCTACAGTTTTCTACTTGGAGCTGCTTGAGTGTTTCTAGGTGGATCTGAAGTGTCTTTGTGGGGCTTATGATTTCAGTGGTGACTGGAAATGGAGACTGAAATCAATCCAGAAAGGTGTGCAGACTGGTAAGGTTTTTCCCCAGATAGTGAAACCAAAAAATAAGTGAACAATAAACATTCAATTAGGTGCACCTTATGATCTTGTGATGATGTATACAGTGCTCTCCCGATTTCCACTCATTTTTCAATGAAGGATCATTTATATTTGATGTGGTCTCAATGTTAGATAGGTGCCTGGATGTAGGAACTCCATGAATACGGGTCTAGTAGCATTGTGGCCTTTTATAGTAGGGTCATTTTCCTACAGATACTACAGATGTCTTGCCTTTATTCTACTTAGTAAAGTAAAAATCTCCCTGAACAGTGCCACATAGGTCACTGTAACTGACCAGGGATGTGGGGTGGAGAAAGCCCTCTGCTACACATTGGAATGCCTGCTCCCTTGGTGAAAATGGTAGGGGATTTGTCTCAAGTTTAAGAGCTTCACAAAAGATGTTGCCCTACTAACCGACATTCGCTCTTTCACAAATCCTTCTTCTCGTTGTCATGCAGCTTCTTCTGTGTCCCTAGACTCTGCAGGAGTGTAACTCTGCCCATAGCAGATGCCTTTGTGGAGCTACTAATTCATGTATAAGTGCCCAAAGAGCTTTCAAATACACAGGAGACCATGTAGTGCTCACAAGTCCTGCACAGAGAGGAGACATTGTACAGAGCTGTGTAGTTGGCTGTGGAAGCAGAAGAGAGGCTAGTGGACAAGGGACAGCAGCATTTGTGAAACTATTAAGTGCAGGAACTTAACCAATCTGCAGCTATGTGATGCTTATCCTTTTATGTGGCCTCGCCAAGATCAGCAGAGGTTCTCACTTGCCAACAACTGTAGCATGCCTCTTTCCCCCCACTTGCCCCCCTCCCTGGCAAATCAGCTGGACTATCAGCTGAGATTTCCCTCCACACAAACCTTTAGAAGAACAGCCCAGTCATGTCTTTGATACTCAAGTGAGAGGTGCAGGAAGACTGGGCGCTCAAGTTGCTGAAGTCCAGAGTTCTCCTGAAGCTGAAAAGGCTCTAACTCACTGCCTCCTGCTCCGTCCTTCAAGGGGCAGTAGCATAAGAACCAGTGGTATATACATATGGATTTGTTTATAAAATTATCAACGCCTGTATGTACCATTCCCACCCCACTCACCACAGCAAGGCAAGGCCTCAAAAATCTTAATTGGTCATTTAAATACTAACATTACTCAGCACAATCCGTTTCTCTTTTTTCCTCACTTCTTTAATAATGTCACATAAATTAAATGCAAAAATTAAAAACATTGTGCACTTAAAAAAAAAAAAACACAAGAAATGATAAAAGGTGGACCATCTCAT
This sequence comes from Trachemys scripta elegans, assembly GCF_013100865.1. Lineage (NCBI taxonomy): Eukaryota > Metazoa > Chordata > Testudines > Emydidae > Trachemys > Trachemys scripta. Next base: position 54,069,933 of record NC_048302.1, read on the forward strand.
AGCTATGTTGCTTCTCTTGTATTGAACACACTGTATGTATTTAACTAATAATCAGAAATGTTATGGAAGTCATAACTTCTTCCATTTCCTTGTTTCCACATATTTAAATTACCAGGAGCATTAACTTTAACCTTAACATTGCATTTACAGACTTTATTGTATATGTACACATTGAATTTATGCCTGGAACAGCAGGCCTTATTCAGTAAAACCTGCTTCCTTCTGCAAAGCTGTTTGACTGGGCCCCTGTCTGCCCAAGATCCAAGATTCAGCATATGGCCTTCTCCTCTACAACCTATTTCAAACAGCACTGCCATGCCAGATTTGGAAAGGTTCCCTACACCAGCAGCCAAGAAGTAATGTATCCAGAACTGGTGTATGTATTTTTCACCAAAGGACTGAAATTATTTCCACAATATTCCCAGTTATCAGGAAACAGCTGAACCCCCTCTCCTACCCGTCTCCCCCCCAGAACATTTCAATATCTGGTTGGGGCCCCAGAATCTGCAAAACTGGCAGCAGAGTGAACCAATCATGTGTATCATTATTAAATGGTCATTACAGAAAGAATAAAACCTTCACCAAACACCCAGGCATGAGAACTATCTGAAAATCTTACGTGATTCGTTTTTGTTAGTGACTGAGGACTAATTAGCTGAGTAGGCCAGGCAATAACTGTAGCACCAAAACAAATGGACGGCTAAATGATGATTTAATAAAAAGGCCCAGCTGAACAGTGGTGTATAAGTTACTCTGACAACCAGAGGCTTTATTCTGGTCAAACATTTTATATTTGTGACTTTCTCTTTTTTAAAAATTACCTCAGAAGGTATCCTCAGAAGGATACACAGCAATAACAATCTCCCAACCATACTTTTATTTAAGTTCAAATTTTCTGAGATCTTAAGCTGTGATAAAAACACTTAAAGGTCTTGTCCCCAGATCCTCCTGAAGACATCATCCATAACATGATTAGAGGTCTAGTTAAACAACTCAAAAGAGTATTACTTTTCTGCTGAAGTGAAATGAAAGAACAAGGCCATTTTCTAAAAGGTGCCCTTTTGCATTAACTCAAAAGTTGTGTCTATACCAGTATTTATCTACAAATATCCCACTGTCATACTACAGTGCAGCTCCACCACTGGGAGTGCTAGTGTAGAGCATGCCAGACATTTTAACCAGTAGTTCACCAAAGCTTGCTCAGAACAGGACTAGATGGTATTGTGGTTATTTTGCTGAGAGTCTGATTTACAGCAGCACTCCCATCATTGCTATTACAAGCAGAGTTGCACTGCTGGCTGTGCAATGGTGGGAGATTTGAAGAAAATCACTAGTGTACAGAAGGCCAAAGTATGTAGTTTTTGCTTAATTATCTGTTTTATAAAATAAAAAGAAGGTCAAATGAGCCCCTGAACAGATCCATGAGCCCTGACCTCTAGGGAATGTTAGAATTTGTCAGAGGTCACAACTGAAATATATTAGGAGGTTTCTATCTAGTCCCAGGTATAGTAGACGTCTGTTCATATCACAGAACCAACACTAATTTGGCACAACTGCCCTTTTTCAAGTGGCCTTTGGGAAAGCTCTAAAACAGTACTGAGTCATACTGGTGGCCCCCTCAGTTTATGAGTTCAGCCAAAGCGCTACCCTCTGTAGTATCATGAAAAAATTTACATGTAAAAAGCACCAATACCTCCACTGGGTGGGTGAAGGGGGGAAGGGGGAGAAATCTGTATGTATATGATTTTACAATTTAAAAGATGCTCTGATATCACTGTGTTAAGTATAGTATTATATATTTAGATTACATTTGACAGACAGAAAGCTATTCATGAAGTGTTAGATTATGTTTTTATATAGCACCTTTGCTACTCAAAGTATCTCAAAGCATTTTACAAAGTAATGAGTTAAGCAATAGGAGCACAATGACTGTAGGCAAATGGAATAGTCATTTGCTCTCAATAACAGCTCTCTCACAATCTTGGGCACTGGAACCTGTTTTATAAAGAAAAAAAGGCTGGGCTAAAACACTGCCACTACCTTCACTCTTTTCTTAAATAAATGCCAAAGGATCTTTAACTTCTAGTTATACAGCTATCCCAAATAAACAACAGAGTCCTCAATTTTACCCACTAATCTAAAAAGCAGTGGCTAATCTACACTGAGCTGCAAGTGTCACCATTCAATATCAGCCAAATCTTGGCTGTGGACTTGAAATCACAGCCTTCTTGGTCAGCAGTAACAGTACTATCATGAACTATAAATATAAGTTTTTCCTTTATAATTAAAAACACCTTATTAAATAAGAAAAAAGTTTACCCAGGAAAGCTTAAAGATCTTGCTTTCTTAAATCCAGCGCATTTAATAGCATGCAATATTCCAAAAGCAACTATGCCAATAAAAAAAGTGTGGAGAAGAGCATAAACTCCTAGCATACAGAATTTCATTCACATCCTTTTGTGGGGAGTGGGAACTTGCTCCTTTCTGAAGAGTTGGCATGGGATCTGTCCCAAGGAACCTGGAAGCCTCAGCATGGATTTTGCTCAGTAAAGCTTGCAAGAGGCTTGCCACTAAAAACCACAAACACTCCATCTGCACAGCCATCCATGCCCCCAGCTCACTCAGCTTCTTTAGATTCCATCTACAGTAGAGCTAGCTGAAAATAGGTGTTTTCATCCTATGGGGATTTTCATTATTTCAACATTTGTTTTAGCCCTATTTTGGGGGCAAAATGACAAAAATATTGAAATTTGTCATGGAACAGAAATTTAAAAAATAATTATTTGATTTTGGAAACATCAAAACACTTTATTTCAGTCTGTTGAACCAAACTGATAAGTTTAATTTTGTTTTGATACTGAACTGCATTCACTTAAGCTGCTATGGTGCCTGATGGGAGTTGTCATTTGAGTGCCTCATTCCCCCATTCTTGTCTATGGGCCGGGCTCCTCTGTCAGTCTACATGTCCCATGATGCAACATAGTCATGGAACTACCATGACATAGTTGGGCAGTTCAACCAGAAGGCAAACTGCAGGGCATAGTCCAGCTGCAGGCAGCCAGAACATAGACAAGAATGAGGCACTCAGACTACATTGGCAGCTGAGGTAGATGCAGGTTAATGTCAAGCTGACCTGAAATAAAACTTTTCAGTTCCCTTCAACAAACTGAAAAGTTTTGAATTGGGTCAACCTCACTTGAAATGAAACATTTTTTTCAGATCTTCTTGACAGAAAAGTGAAAAATGTCTGCAAAATCCAAATTTTCCTGTGGATGTTTTGCAAAAAAATTAAATGGAAAACTCCCCAACCAGTTCTAATCTACATAGACCAAGAGTTTAAATGTCTTAATCAAACACCAAAGCCCTGAAGACACTCCCAAGATTAGCAAGCACTTCAGCAAACTTTAGCCATAAACTCTGTGCCTCAGTTTCACCATTTATAAAATAGGCATACTTTTACCTTTCTATCTCACTGGAGAGTTAAATTCATTATTCATTAATGTTTGTGAGGATCAGATACTCCGGTAAAGAATTCCATTACAAAATTTTAAGAAAATTTATAATTCTGTATTCAGTGCAGTGTTTAAATATATATTATGCAGTAAATAAGGCAGGGGCTACACACTGAATGATGAGAATAAAAAGATCTATTGAGTAACTACCCATTTAGCAAGCACTGGCCACCCTGTGAATGAGACAAGGGCATTGTAAAAAAAAAAAAAAATAGCATGTGATCATGTAATTATCATAGTATATAGGCACATAGGGTTGCCAACTTTCTAACTGCAGAAAACCGAATACTCTTTTGCCGCCCCTTCCTTGAGATCCTGTCCCCACTCCCCCACCCTTGCTCATTCGCTCATTTTCACCAGGCTGGGGCAGGGGTCCAGGAGGGGGTGAGGGCTCCGACTGAGGGTGCAGGCACTGGTTTGGTGCTGGGGATGATGGGTTTGGGGTTCAGGAAGAGGCTCCGGGCTAGGGCCGAGGGGTTCAGAGTGCAGGAGGGTGCTGAGGAGTGGGCCAGGTGGTTGGGGTGGGGGAGGGGGAGGGCTCTGGGGTGGGGTCAGGGATGAGGGATTTGGGGTGCAGGAAGGGGCTCCGGGCTGGGAGATTCAGAGTGTGGGACGAGTGTGGGGTGTTGGCTCCGGGAGGGATTTTGAGTGTGGAAGAGGGCTCAGGGCTGGGGCAGGGGGTTGGGGTGTGGGACGGGGTTCGGGTGCGGGAGTGGGTTCTGACCTGGGGCAGGGGGTTGGGGGTGTGGGCACTGACCTCAGGCAGCTCCCAGGAAACGGTGACATGTCCCTCCAGCTCCTAGGTGAAGGGGTGGCAAGGTGGCTCTGCGCACTGCTCCCACCCACAGGCACTGCACTCGCAGCTCCCATTGGCCACATTTCCTGGCCATTGGGAACTGCGGAGCCAACGCTCAGGGCGGCGACTGCAGGCAGAGGCAGAGCGCAAAGCCCCCTTCACCGCCCCTTTGCCTCAGACCTGGACATGCCAGCCGCTTCCCAGGAGCCGGGCAGGGAACCTGCCAGCCCCACTGTGTCGCCAACCGGACTTTTAACAGCCCGGTCAGCAGTGCTGACTGGAGCTGCCAGGGTCCCTGTTCCAGTTGAAAACTGGACACTTAGCAACCCTATAAATGGGGCAAAAATAACAATTGCCCAATCTGGAATTTCCTAACTCTGGAGTGCTTGACTTTGCAACCTTAACCTTCTTTAAAATGTAGGATTTTTGTATGTACATGTGTGTATGCACACATGCATAAATTACATATAAAAATACACAGACCCATAAAAGCCTACATTAAAAGAACAGTTAAGGTTGCAAAGTCAAGCACTCCAAAGTTGCAACAGCCAATGGCCTTTCTGTGCACCTATAGGTCTTGATTCCAAGAAGGAAGTACCTTCCTTTTAATAACATGGAATTGCCATGTATGTCACCCTGGCATAGGGAAATATAACTGGAGAGCAGGTTAAATTCTGGCAAATGAATACTCAACAGCAACAAAATTCCCATAGTATGCTGCTTGCAGAATATTATTTCAAAAAGTTAGCTAAACACAGTCTAATTACTATTTTAAATTATTTTAATTAAAATATGAATACAAACATGCACTGTAATACAGAAATGCAAGATAAAGATACAGAATATGCCAGTCATGTATCAGACAAATAAATGTATATCAGATATTTTAGCTGTATTTCATAAAAAGTGATAACATGGTAAAAAGTGGGGCTTTTTCAAGTTAATCCTTTTATGAGTACTCTGTTACTTTATTTTTAGGCTGTACAAGAAGAGCGAGAACTATTTATGAAATTACAGGTGGCTGGAATTTTGAATGGAGGTTTGCCATTTATCAGTAAAGGGAAGAGGGCACATTCTTCCTAACAAGAGTTTGCACATTATATCCAATGAAACCAAAAACAGGCAGTTTTCTGCCATACCAGCCAGTCACACACTTGTTCCAGGACTGAGTTACCATTTAGGAAATTCCAAATGCAAGGAAGATTCAAAGAAAATATCACTGCATAGTCACCACAGAGTCAAAACAAAATTCAATTTGCTTCCTATGCCATAATAAATGTATTTGTGTCTTACTCTTATTGAAGTATCAACAAAATCAAACTGATGTACTTTCCTACAATATATATAAAAATCATATCATTGCTGTACGCTACAGTGTAGCAATACAGTGGCAGAGTATGAAACAGTAATCAAACTCCCGAACAATACACCATTGTCAGCATTGTGCAATGGTACCAGTGTATTATAGCCCCTTGGTTCAAAATAAATCAACATAAGTGCCTGCTTTGGTAAGCACTTCAAATTCAGTGTACATCAGCATGAGAAGGGGTGATGCTCGAAGAAATGAATCTGAAAAAAGGGTTTATAAATAACAATTTAATTAGCAGATTTATATTACACTTTTTCTAATAAACTTTCTATCTGCACGTATATGAAAACCCTCCTACAGACTTGCTTCCTTCATTTACATATCTGTGCGGGCCTGTTCTTTTTTCTTCCAAGCCCCTTTGCCCTTTCAATCATGAAGCATATTACTCCACTGTCAGTGCAAAGCAGTTCTTAACAACAGGGAACCCAGCTGGGATAGGAAGAGGGCAGCAGGCTCATGCATTAACATAATAATCCAACTGTGTTCCCATAGGCCCTTAGGGCAGACAGCATATTAGGTAGGCCTCCTGTGCAGACCCTAGTGGAAGCTGCCTTATCACCTGCCTATCAACCTGTGGCAGTTGCAGCCAATTCAATAGCACCAACTCCTGCCAAGCTGTGGTGCCCAATTACCTTACTACAAAAGGCATAAATCCATTTTTCTACGTCTATTTAATGTACCTGATACATTTCCTTATTTATGATTTGAATATACATTTCTGCATCATTTCCAGGGGACTGACTTATTGCCTTTTAACTTTTGAAAGTCTAAGTGTCTAAAGAACATATTACTGCAGCCAGCAGAAATAAGACCTTGAAACAAAATTTCAAATACAAAACACAGCTTTGCAAATGTCACTTTCAGCCCCATATTTTCTGTGGATTTCCCAATGAACGAAAGGATATGGGAGCCAGTGGGGGTGAGGGTGGTGCAGAAGCAATATATATATATATTGGCCATCATTATTTCTTTTCAGCAAATAAAACTGGCTCAATAGTTTTTACATTTGCTACAGCTGATGGCTTTCGGCAGCACAGCTCTTTTATTTTTTATGGTCCAAACTCTGCACTCAGATATATGGCATTAGGGTGACCAGATGTCCTGATTTTATAGGTACAGTCCTGATTTTGGGGGCTTTTTCTTATATAGGCACCTATTACCCCATACCTCCATCCCGATTTTTTACACTTGCTATCTGGTCATCCTATAGGGCATGGCTACTGCTGGACAGGATATGACCCTATCCAGGGCCGGCTCCAGGCACCAGCTTAAGGGAGAGGGGCGGCACCTGCGGCAATTCAGGGGCAGCAGGTCCCTCACTCCCTCTAGGAGCGAAGGACCTGCCGCTGAACTGCCGCCGCCGATCACGGCTTTTTTTTTTTTCAAAATTGCTGCCGCTGATCGCGATCGCGGCTTTTTCTTTCTTTTTTTTTTTTTTTTGCTTGGGGCGGCAGAAATGCTGGAGCTGGCCCTGGCCCATCTCATGTTTCATGTGTATGTGTGCACATATACATGTTAGCTGTTCACAGAAATTCCTATTTCAGACAAAAGATTAACAAAAGACCATATGATTTACTGAAGGTTTTGTTTAAGACTGTACTAATCCTCTTTATCTTAATCTACAAATTTGCTCTTCCTATATCTACAAAATAATTACCAGAATGTGCCTTTAAACAAACATCAAACAGACCAAATTAAAATGCCCCCCTTTCAGAGCTCCATAAGTTAAGCAGGTCTTCAAATGCATTATGCAGTGTATTTAAACACTGTTCTATTACAAATACCTTTGATTTACTGTGTGCACACTCCTTTTTACATGCCACAGCACATATCAAATAGGGACAGGACAAGTGTGAATGCCATTTAAAGATATTATTTATTACATATTAACAATGTGATATTACAAAGAACTAGAAAGACATTTTGGATTCTAATTCAATTCAATCAATTAAACATTATAGTCTTCCTTCTTAACACATTTCCCTTATTTCCCCTTAACAAAGGGACAGTGCCAAAGGTGTCTAACAGACACTTAATTTTATTCTAATAAAATAACGTTTTGGGGACTGTGCAAAACCATGCTATTTAAATAAATGCCAAGTACCAGTTCTGTCAAAGATACACCAGTCTTCACTAGTCAAGTATTTTCAAGAGAAGCTTTCTGAAGTAATTTTTAGATTTTACTTTTAATTTTTTACATTTCATTGGTTTTCATCCTTAACACAAAGGAAAATTTTTAGAAAGTGTCTTCATAAACATATTAAAGACTGCCATTACAACATTTTAACAAACCCTTATATAACCTTATATATATATACTATTATTTAATAGTAAATAAATAGTAACTAAAACTAACTCCCATAAAAATGATGACATCTATACAACAGTAATTCATTTTCACACTTCCACCAATTAAGCCATCCACTAAAAAAAAAAAAAATGTAGCCATCAAAATTGGGAAGCTGTGCTTCAGTCAGCCATAGCTCCTTGCATTGAATCTATATATTTTAGATTGAAAGTTTCTTAGAAATTCAGGTCCTTGCCCCATGTGTTTGTAAAGCACCATGAAATCCTACGGGACTGCAAAAACAATAAATATAATCTGGAATTAACACAGGTAAGAATCCTCTTTTAAATAACCTCAACCCCACACTAGTATTAGCTAGGGTTGCAATTTTGGTTGGATGTATTCTTAGAGGTTTCATCACATGACAATCTTTAATTAAAGATTAATCTTTTATTCCCGGAGACTCCAGGACAATCCTGGAGGGTTGGCAATCCTAGTATTACCCTTTATAATGCATTCTGGGGATCTTTAATACAAATGATGTGGGGAAAAATACTTCCTTCAAATAAAAATCTGAACTAGTTCATTGTCTTTACAAACCTCAGAAAATCCTAAAAATAACCCCCCTTTCCTAAATCCTCCCCACTTCTGTATTATACACTGATGTAAAAGCACATACAAAAATAGTGATCTCAGATACTAATAACTGTATACACATGAAACTGTTGGTATATATATATATATATATACACACACACACACACACACACATTGTGATTCATATATCCATGTAATATGTTATGCGTCATTGAGGCCTGGTATGAATGATGCGTGCTTGACATGAATATGTGCGTTGCGAGTTGGCAACTGAAGCAAGAACTTCAGGTCAAGAAATATTAGAACTGTTTGTCCAAAAACAATCTTGTTATGTTCCAGGAAAAATATGAAGAAACAGCAGAAAAGGAAACACCACCAGCTGGACTGATATAAAATTGTATAAGAATTGGAGGAAATGGAACACCTTGGATCATGGCAGCCAACCCAGGATTGACTCTTTGGAATTGTGTGGGTAGGAGGCCTAGTAAACAAAGGCAAAGAAACGATGATGCGACAGAATGGACTATAAATGTTTGCCTATGATTTCTGCAAAGTGGAGTCATTTATTGGTCCAAAACCCTGTGTGGATCTAGATGTGGTTTTTACCGGCTCCCCACATCTTATGATTTTATGATCAGAAGGAATCTCGACTGGCCATCGGGACCATTTTGACCTTTGGATTCTGTTTGGGGTATAGTATGTTTGGGGTATGAATATGGAGTGAGTAAGGTTTGTTTTGTAATCAATAAAGAGCATTTAGAGTATTATATATCAACATTGTGTCCAGTATCTGCTTGCTCCCCAACCCTTATTGCGGGTCTAAGAAAACAACATGCTTTATGCTCCTACAGAAGGTTCTATAATCTCCTCATTTGACAAGATGCATGAAGGCACAAAACCAGAGGCCAGCACCAACCCCACAAAGCCAGGCCATGTGTTGCAGAAACAAAGTGAAGGGTGCTCAGGAATTCTCCCCAGGCTACAGAGATGCTCTAAAGAGCGTACTTCATCCAAATGGGGTCCTTACACATCCCTATCCTAGTGGTAAGGGGAAGGACAGCATTATGACTCTGCTGCAGAATTAGTTGGAAAGATAAATAGAGGTTTGCTTCTTTGTTTTCTGTAAATACAAATAACACTGATTAGCAGCAAATATAGAAAGAAAAATTAGGAAAAGGAATGGATGTGTGTTGAAGTCTGATAGATTTGAAAAAAAACTCCCTGGAATGACCATCACCACTCTCTACTAAAAAAGGCAAAAAAGTCCACAAACAAAAGTCATCATAAGTTACACAGGAAATACATTGTAACAAAAAAGAAAATGATATCTGGCAAGAGGCACGGTTGAGTAAAAATCCACATTACTATACGCATAGGTTTAGCAGAATTTACATTAAATTAGTATCACCCTTAGAACCTTATTACTTCAGTCAAAATGCTACATCTTCTATTCCTTATTCTTGCAGCAGAACTGTATTTTTGATAACTGTTATATTCTAGAGAGAGTAGTCCTCTAGACAGATCTGTAGGGGCCCATACCAGGGACATGGTCTATATTATACAAATTTACTCCTTTCAGATGTGTTTAAACTATTTCCTTGGTTTCTGAGAAGTATTATGCATTTTCTATTGGTTTTATCCTTTAAGGTCAAATCCCATCTCCAATGAAGTCAACGGGAGATATTCCATAAACATCCCCAAAACCAAGATTAGAACAGAAATGTCTTTCACCCAGCACAGAAGGGAAGCTGGGGCTTTAGAGGCATATGAAGATAGTGCTCAGGTAGTCATGATGATTTTTAACCGGTGAACATTCCCTATATTACTGAAAGAGCCAAGGCTGTAATGTGGCAAAAATGAATACAAATTACAGATGCCACTTACGCTGTCAAAAATTTAATTTCTTGAGATTTCGAAATCACCTAAAGTATTAGGAGTATGCAGTCAGTTGGTCTACTTTGGCCATTTTAATTTAGATCACAACTTATATTTTTAACTCAATCAAATTGAATGGGCCTATATCTTCCCCCTTCCAAAATCTACTGGAATCCCACTAGCAGGAGTCCTCTTTCTTAAATCTTCACATAGTCCCCATTTTCATTATATTATCCTTATGTATTTTATCATATAATGTTGAGATTACATCACTTAGTCCCTCTCTGTATCAGTGCAAGTTCTTCCCTATTATGTATTTATTAATGTTTTGTCCAGTCTGTGTCAAGTGATGGAGTTTCCATTACTTCTCTTGGGGGATTCTTCCACAGGCTCCCAAAGATCGTCAGGAAGGTTGTCTTCATATTCAGACCAAATTTTCCCTTTCATATTTTCATCCCATTACTCCTTGTTAAAACCTCTTTTTGTGGTAACTAATTGCCTCTTTCATTTTTATAACCTTCAGATGTTATATCCCTCTTCTTCCCTTAAAGCATCACTTAACCAAGATATGAATATCTGAATCTTTTGGGTGTTTAATCTTTCCTCATAAAATCAGTCTCTTTAGCCCCCTAATTTCTGTTACTCTTCTGCAAGTTTTCCAAAATTTTTCAATTCTCTCCTGTTAATTGAGTTCCCACAACTGAATATAATATCCTACATGCACTCACATTGGACTATCCTGCAATGTAATGCCTCAGAATACACGGCCCAAATTTTCCTTAGTCTTTATCAAGAACTTCTAAATGTATTCACCAGACTAATAAAATGACCAAACCTCTTGAGACTCTACTTTCCCATCAGTTAAAAAAAAAAAAAAAAAGGAATTCTCCACTAGGTTCTTGGTTTACTAACGTCTGTTCTTTTTGTTACTCGGCAAGTCAACCCTACATGAACAGGGCTCCAGGACTCTATCTTTATCTTCTCCAGGCACAGCTGATGTCACCAACTCCATTAGTTTCAGAGCTCAAGAAGGATCAAGTATTGGTTTAAGAACCATCCTATTCCAAAATTCCACTCCAGAGCACAATGACTCATATTTGTTGGAGACTGGCAGATTTTCTAGTTTGCAATGCTCTCCCCTCACTGTTCTGCACCTTAGTGTCCTACATCCACATAGTCCCTGTCACCTCTTCACCCATAGTAGGTAGGTGTAACAAACAAACATGGGATTGGTTCAGTCAAGTCTGTCAGACTACAACCATAGATGGACAAAGGAGCACCAAAATATTAGCATGATGTTTACTGTCCATACTCCCCTGCTACTTTTTGATTACTAACTGCTTAATGCCATGTGAAACCTCTATGGACAAAACAAAATGAATAGCCCAAGCAATCAAATATCTCCCCCTCTTACGATTCGAGCTGACATGTTGCAGGTCCTCCTTCTTGTAAAAGCAAATCTCCATCTAATAATGCTCCCCACACACACTAGTTATAGATGTATTATTTTTCTTTGCTATTTTCAGTGCCTGTGAGATTCAATCCCTTGCTGAGTGCATGGCAAAGGAGTTTGGAGCAAGTGGAAAGGTCACATTCTGAATTTTTGCCCTTGGAAACATAAGCCCCAATCCAATGATTTACAGGGCCCCCCAGATTTGTCTGTACCAATCTTGCCTGGGATAAACAGCTACAGATTGCTACAAACACCATATCACCTCCCAAGTAGGTGGGGGGGTGGAAAGGAGGAGGAAGACTCAAAACCAAAAGACAAAAGTTTAAACAAGTGAAAATTACTGAGCAATAATTTCATCATACCACATCATAAAGGAGCAGCGGTTAAAATACTCAATGAAAAGGATTTCTTCAGTTGAGAGTAAACAGCCCAAAGAAGCAAAAGGCAAAGCAAGCTGTTACGTGGCCCAGCAACGTCACCATGCTTCTTGTTCAAACTTCCATTTTTGCCTGTTTTCCTCTATGTGTCTTGATTTGAGTGGTGGAAAGGGAGTGGAGGAAGAGGCAAAGCGGTCAAACTGGTGCAATCAATGCCAAAACAGCAGCTTGTATTTATGTTGTTGGATGTAGTCCTCGGGCACACATGTGCGGAGTGAAATGTAAACACAAGATACTCTTCTAGTGGACTCAGACTATTTGGCTTCTTTCTTGAACACCATATTAGAGAGAATGAGAGAGATTGTCAAGTTTGAAACAGATAAATCAATTCTGTCCTTTAAATTAAAACAGGGATCTTTTCTTTAAATTAAATTAATGGAGATATCCCATTTCCTAGAACTGGAAGGGACCTTGAAAGGTCATTGGGTCCAGCCCCCTGCCTTCACTAGCAGGACCAAGTACTGATTTTGCCCCAGATCCCTAAGTGGCCCCCTCAAGGATTGAACTCACAACCCTGGGTTTAGCAGGCCAAAGCTCAAACCACTGAGCTATCCCTCCCCCCTGAGTTAAAAATGCCTGCTCACTCAAAAATGTCCCTTAGAATTGTTAAACATGTAATATAAGCAATAAATTGCAAACACATTTTCAGTGTGACCAGAAACTCCCCCACCCCCAGTCCCACTGTTTACAGCACATTAACATTACTTTGTCCTGAAGAAAGTGAAATTGTAGCAGCTAAACCACAGAAAATAAGGCATGTAATCTTGTCCTTTATAACAATAATTTATTACTTGAAAGCTAAGAAATGGTGTTGAGGCTTTAAATTCTGCATGACTGCTAACATTTTAACTGAAATAAATAAACAAATGAATGTTCTGTCCTTCATCTTGATATTTTCATCTGAATGCTAACAAACAGAGGGTTACAGTCAGATTTCTCTCTCTCCCCAGGAACTATCCCATTCTAAAACCATTACAAGAATTCAAAGCTAGCACTTACCCTAAAATAACACAGACTCAGATTTTATATAACACAAACAGGTGTTGATCACTAAAAATGTTAATTAGCATTTCGTTACGAATATCTATGTGGGGAAAAAGCAGTGATGTGCAGATATTCTGCCTCTGGGATTTGATCTGAATTCATTTTAGACTATGAAGCAATGATCTAAAATCTGTACTGAGACAAGTTAACCATTCTCACTGACAATTCTGGATAAAGAGAAAAAAATCTACCAACACTGGCCCATTTCTGGCATAGTAGTTTTTAATGACTAACTTACAATGTTTTTAAACTAAAATACAATCATATTTTATATACAGAGAAGTGGTTGTAGTCAAAAATGTTAGGCTGCAAAAGTTTGCCAACATATGTAATGTAAACTTCTTGTTAATTCTACTAAAAAAACACACAAAATATTTATATCAGACAGAACTACAGTCACACTTAAATATAACCAAAAAAAGGGTTGATAGGGATACAAATTTTCTCATACTGTTAATAATGGGAAAGACACATAGTATGTACCCATAAGTAATTCTCAGGTATCTTTGATCTTCAGCCCTAAGCAATTACTGTTGCCTACCATACCCTGGCCTCTGGGACTCTCTCAGAACCAGACATCTGGCTACTTTGTTGTTTTAGACTAATCTCATCCCACGAGAGCTCAAGAAATGACACCAGGCAAGGAGGGTCCTGGCAAGGGAAAAATCATTACAGTATCAGCAGATTCTTTGAGTGGACTAGAGTATCAAAATTGTCTTCAGATTTCTATAGGGGGCTTGTGGGCTGCTCTGTTGTGCAGTTTTGCTTTACAATAACAAAAGGGAGTGCATATTAGATCTTTAAGGACTATCAATCACCTTTAAGAATCCATGGAATGATAACAGTGAAAAGTGTACAAGAAAAAACTAGAAGGGATAAATAATTTAATCAAGGTTTTATTGAATGATCAACTGAAACACACAGCATGATTGAATAATTTCAAGTTATAGAATTCCAACTTCCTACCTAACGCTTCTTCCTTTTGATTGGTTGACTTTCAGGAGTTTTAGCTGCCAGTCAAATCAGCAATGTTATCATTAAAGTACCCCTCTGTCTTATTGCTATGATAGTGCCAGATTCACCATCATAATATCAGATGATGTGCAATTTACAATGCATTGTGTCCACAGGGGCAGACAGATTGGCACAGGCACGTGCTCCAAAGTGCGTCCAGGTCATCCCCATCCCAAGGGATGTTTTCCATGACTAGAAGGCAGTTTTATTTTAGGGCCATGGCTACACAGGCATCCCACAAGTAGAGGCTACCTGGGAGAAGTGCTGAATCTGCAGGTATTCCAGCCTACATAATCCCATCCCTCCTGGACCTACCTGGCCCAACTGGTGGGCATTGTTGGATGTGGCTCTTCAGGCCAAGTGCTGTTGCAGCCAGCTTGCACCCCACTACTAGAAGATTTTTCACAGAGAGTAGATAACCATCTGGTGCACCAGCAAAATGCAGGGGGATCCTTTTCCCCATCCCCCATAACCCTTCCCTGAGCCTGGTCCCGCACTGAGAATGACACAGACTCAGAGAAGAGATTCTCAAAGCCCAAATTTGGAAAAAGAACAAACCAAGGGGCCAGACTTGGAAGAGATAAAAATTTCAAAAATGAATAAATAAATAAATTCTGAAGGCAATAAATACACTGCTCTACTGCCAAAATGCTTCTGAAATAAATGTAGTCAAACTTTACTAATTCTGGGTCACTGAGAATGAAAATGATGCTTAAAATAGTTGATTGGCTCTAGTTTTCAAGATATGCTATTGGGTCAGTGTATACGACCCTTGACTTGGGAATGGCGGAGGATAAGAGAGTTATAAAGGGAAGGGATCTCAATTTAAACCAGAAATGACTAAAATACATCTTTGACTGGATCTATGAATAAATCTATGACTGGGTTTGGACAGTACTTGCTTTTTAGGCAAAACAATGAATGATGCAATCTGAAGCTGGTATTGCGTCATACATGATATGAATTGCATCATGTTATTCCTAGAAGCCATGGATGATGCAATCATAACGAAGCTTACATCACTCTGCTGAATAAATTGCCCTATATCAGCTCTAGAAATCATACAGTGTCGTGCTCTCTTATTTGTCAGTGTTTGATTTTGCAAAGGGACACATTTCTGTTAGCCAAAGTGAGCAGAGATGCCTCGTACTTGTGTGAACAGTGCAGATAACTTCTGCTATGTTTGTGGTGAAGTGACTTTTGCATCACAAAAGCGCAGTATAACCACTATGGTTAAGAAAGCCTATCACCTTTATTTTGGCTGCAAAATTGAAGATCAGGACAAGAGGTGGGCCCCACACATATGCTGCAACACTTGTGCAACAAATCTTCGCCAGTGGTTGAACAGGAAAAGGAAATCTATGCCTTTTGCAGTGCCAATGATTTGGAGAGAGCCAACAGATCATACCAGCAATTGTTACTTCTGCATGGTGCCTCCAGTTGGGAAAGGTGTGTCAAAGAAGAAAAAGTAGACTGTGCATTATCCAAACATTCCATCAGCTATACGCCCAGTACCCCACGGAGAAGGACTGCCAGTTCCTGATGCACCAGAATCATTCTCACTTGAGTCAGACGAAGAAGAGGAAGAGGATGAAACTTCTGGTCCTGAACCATCAATGTCACAGGACCCACATTTTCTCCCATCCTCCTCCTCTGAACCACACCTCATAACACAAGGTGAACTGAATGACCTTGTCAGGGATTTGGAACTACCCAAGAGTAAGGCAGAGCTGTTGGGCTCCAGACTACAGCAGTGGAATCTCCTGGCAGGTGATATTAGGATTTCCATGTTCCGTGATCGTCAAAAGGATCTTGTCCCATTCTTCTTCATGGAAGGTGATCTTGTAGCCTGCAACATCATCGATGGTGTGATGGCAGCCCTCAACATCATTTACAATCCAGATGAGTGGACACTGTTCATTGATTCATCAAAGACGAGTCTTAAAGCTGTTTTAATGCATAATGGCAATGTTTTGCCATCAATTCCAGTTGGTCATGCAGTCCATATGAAGGAAATCTATGACAACATGAAACAACTTTTGAGGTGCATAAACTATGACCAACATCAGTGGCAGCTTTGTGGCGATTTGAAGGTTGTTGCTCTCTTGCTTGGTCTGCAGACTGGATTCACAAAGTACTGCTGTTTTCTCTGCGAATGGGATAGTCATGCGAGAGATTCCCACTACATCAAGAAAGATTGGCCACTCCGACAGTCATTGGAGCCTGGGAGGAAAAGTGTTCAGCATCCACCACTTGTTGAATCAAGGAAGATTTTGTTACCACCCTTACACATCAAGCTGGGTCTGATGAAGAACTTTGTCAAGGCCATTGACAAAACACAAGCAGCTTTCAAGTACCTCCGTGGAAAATTTCCAAGGTTAAGTGAAGCTAAGATAAAGGAAGGTGTCTTTGTTGGTCCTCAAATTCGTGAACTTCTTCAAGATGATGCATTTGACCATGCACTGCATGGCAAGGAAAAGACAGCATGGAAAGCCTTCCAGTTAGTGGCAATATATTTTCTCGGAAACAACAAGGCAAACAACTACACATTTATTCAATAAAAACCTCCTCAAGGCATACAAAAGCCTTGGTTGCAACGTCACTAAAGATACATTTTTTGCACTCTCATCTAGCCAATCAGTTGTTTTAATTGTCATATTTGAACTCAGCACATCAAATTACATAATAAATAGCACATTTTATCTCTGAAGCAGACAACTTCTCAAAAATTGTAGACCAGTGATATCTGTTTGTCATACAATACTATGATCATTATCTCAGTTACACAGTCTGTAAGGCCCACAATGTTTAAAGGAGTTGGGGGGAGGGAACCAAACAAACAAAACAACTACATACCAACACTAGCTTAAAGGAGATCTCTTTTTGCCTTTTACTGGTTTCAAAATGTTCACCTTGATTTTTTTCCTGCCTCCAGCAAAATAAATAAATAAATAAATAAAAAAGGAGTACATTAAAGAATGTCTGCTAGCTAAAACATTATCTCTAATTGTACCTATGTTTCCTAGTTCCAGCTGTATTATTTAACTTTGTTTCTTTTTATTTATTTATTTAAGGATGCAGTTGCGCTCTGGAAATCTTTGAACAAATTCCTTAAACCATATATCTATAACAGAATTGACTCTTAGCTACAAAAAGGTTAAGATAGGTGCCTTAGAAACAATATAGACATAAATAGTTTGATATTCCTGAGTTAAATCTTAGTGTGGACCACATCTTCAGAGAGAAATCATCTCTGATATTTCTCCTTTTATTGCTAATCACATAGACTGCTTTCTCTTCCAGTATCATCACATAAATTCCCTGCGTCAATCACAGTAATTAAATAGAAAAATAATATAGGAAATCATTGTAATGCATTTTCAGATGTCTTTTAATGCAATTTTAACATCTGAAAACAAGGAGAATGCAAAGCAACATGTGCCTAACTAACTCTGTGAGGATCACTAACAAGTGCTCTGCAGCCCATCAGGGGTCTAAATCATTTATGAAGACTGAATAGATCTTGTTGGGTATCTCCCCCCTTTTTTAAATGTTATTGTTATTTGTATAAAAACAGGGTGTTTACTCCTTAGGAACAGATTTGCTCATACTGGTTACTTCCCACTTAAAGTCACTTTTCTGTTCGTGACATCATAATCATCCCCACTGAAAATAACTACGACATCACTACTAGATTGACTTCTAGTGAAGAATGAACACAATGAGTACAAGTACTCCTAAAAGGAACAAAAATTTTCTTTGCATGCAACTACCTCCACTGGAGAAGGGAGAAATAAAATGAAATAATTATTTTGTGAATCACCAGTGGGTCTTTAATCTTTGTTCTGAAGATGCCAATGCCTACTGTTTCTCTGCTATTGTCATCTGAACTTCCACACTTTTCTAAGACATTGCTTTTATTGACTAGTTTGTAAAAGACTCCAAAAGATGGCTTTAAATGCTATGCTAGGGGTCAGCAACCTTTCAGCAGTGGTGTGCCGAGTCTTCATTTATTCATTCTGATTTAAGGTTTCGTGTGCCAGTAATACATTTTAACGTTTTTAGAAGGCTCTTTCTATAAGTCTATAACATATAACTAAACTATTGTTGTATGTACAGTAAATAAGGTTTTTAAAAGGTTTAAGAAGCTTCATTTAAAATTAAATTAAAATGCAGAGCCCCCCGGACCAGTGGCCAGGACCCGGGCAGTGTGAGTGCCACTGCAAATCAGCTTGCGTGCCGCCTTCAGCACATGTGCCATAGGTTGCCTACCCCTGTGCTATGCATTCTAATTAAACAGCTAAGAATTTAGTAAAAGTTATTTGTGCATCAGCATCTCAGTGAATCAGAACGGAGGATGTTGCTGCTTATACCCTCATGAAAGCTTCTAGAATAATACAGAAGGCATGGAACTCAACAGCAAGACTGCTCCATATAGGTGCTCTTTATGCACAAGGAGGTTTATTTAGCCATGTTTAGAGTGTGAAGGAAGCTGTGGAGAGTCAGCAAATCAGATTACAGAGAAGAAATTTACACTACAGATTACTCATTTTGTAGTAATCCTATCCACTATTTCTGAGCTGCACAGAGCCCCCTGGCAATGGAAACAGTGAACATCTGATGGAGTACAAAACTGTTATGTATATTTTTAATTAATATGATTAAAGTAAGTTCTGCTTGCTTTATATCCAAATGTGTATGTTGGTTGGGTATGCATGAATTAGCCCACACAGCTAAGTAACCTCACAAACATCAGCATTGTTTTTATGCCCTTTACACACATTTATTCAATAAAATTTTCTTCTATTAAAAGGTTTTCCATGATGTCAACCTACAATACCTCATTTGATTATTTCTTCAGAGCAGAACCTGTCATCAGCATGGATGCATGTCCCTGGAATGGAGGGACATATGAATCTTTAGCGCATCTGGCATGTAAATATCTTGCGATGCCAGCTACAACAGTGCCATGTGAATGCTTGTTCTCACTTTCAGGTGACATTGTGAACAAGCGGAAAGCATTATCTCCCGTAAATGTAAACAAACTTGTTTGCCTTAGTGATTGGCTGAACAAGAAGTAGGACTGAGTGGACTTGTAGGCTCTAAAGTTTTACATTGTTTTGTTTTTGAGTGCAGTTATGTAACAAAAAAAATCTACATTTGTAAATTGCACTTTCACAATAAAGAGATTGCACTACAGTATTGTATGAGGTGAATTGAAAAATACTATTTATTTTGTTTATCATTTTACAGTGCAAATATTTGTAATAAAAATAATATAAAGTGAGCACTTTGTATGATATTGTAATTGAAATCAATATATTTGAAAATGTAGAAAAAATCTAAAATATTTAATAAATTTCAATTGGTATTCTATTGTTTAACATGGCAATTAAAACTGATTAATCACGATTAATTTTTTGAGTTAATCGTGTGAGTTAACTGGGATTAATCAACAGCCCTAATTAAAATACATGTTTTAAGTGGCAAAAGTGGGGAACCCTTAACCCAGTTCCCAATAACTAGACACTCTAGATTCTGTCTCCGATTTAAACAAATGTTATATGTATTTTATGTACACTTTTTCAGACAATTTGTTATCCTTGATATTGAACTAGAAATGAGTATTGCCATATGATTCATTGCTGACTCTGTATTTGCATGTTATTTTTTTCATTTACATCCAAGGTATATGAACAGAACTAGCAGTAAACAGCTGTAAATCACTCCTCCCACCCCAATGCAGCAAAATTGTGGACTTCTATCTTCATTGGGGCTTGGGACTTAGGAAGGGCTACACAGAGTAACTCCATACATTTTCCATGTTGCAGAGCTACATTTGTTGCAAGACTCATGTATTTGTTAACTTATTTTTCATCTCAAAGTCAGGCAATTGTTCAACCTATAAAAGTTTTCACTGTATACTCCCTAGGTACTGAATAATTATTGGGCTAGATTAATTTATGTCTCCTGAAGAACAACATACAACAGGAAAAGTTTTGAGATAAATGGTAATAATGCTCTAAGACTGAGTCAATAAAGATACAAGTATCACTTAAACCACAGATAAGGCTCTCCTATAAAATCTATTGACATGGGCTACAGTGAAATCTTGACTTTCTTTTGCCATTTTAAACAATATAGTGATACTGTAGAGTCCCTGAATTTTGCTTAATTGTAAACTAAATTTCTTTGTAAACATGTCAGCAATTAATGGATGAGAATACAATGCTGTGCTAAAAAAATATTTACCATTTTGTGTCAACAGGACACTTTGCATAAGGCAACTAGCCAAAGCTAATTAGTGTTGATTAAATCAGGCTCTGCAAACACTGTAGGCCTGATTTGCTTTTACACTGCTTTTTCTCCAGTGTAACTGCTTTGACTTCAGTTGAATTACTTCTGTTTTACGTTAATGCAAATGAGAAGAGAATCAGGCCCTGAGCTCTCAGGTACCTCTAAGTAGCACAGATGTTCATTCTCTTGCCCATAACAGCTAGTATCTGCTTAATTAACAGGAAAACCCAATACAACAATTGCCTCTTATATTTGAAGAAAACTAACAAGAGCAGTGTCACATCACAAAACTTCAGATTACAGTATACAATATAGGAGGATACAGCCCAACACAATGAAATTTCTTCCTTCTCCTCTTCCACAAAGTTCAGAAAGAGACAGAAGTTTGAAATATAGGGGAACTCTTACAAGTTGCTTAATTTGGCTTATACTGTATAATAGCATTAATTTCCAAAAAGATGGATTAAAAACAGAAAGATTCTAAAATAAATAAAATAATCAGCCAGCAACACAATCTGATATGGAAGCTGCCTTCCTCAGAGATACTGTATATTAGGTTAGCACATGGAGTGAGCTGCTTATATAGGTAAAGCTTTGTTTTATGTAATGGAGGCAGAGGATACTGCTGAGAGTAAGCAGTTTGGGATGCAGGGAGACAGAATCCTTCACTACAAATTTTAATCGTGTTGCATATTGTAACCTGGAAGAAGGATTACAAGGTAATATGTTAAAACTGGCTGACAAATCTGGAAGGCATAATTAGTAC
The DNA here is from genome assembly GCF_013100865.1 of Trachemys scripta elegans. Lineage (NCBI taxonomy): Eukaryota > Metazoa > Chordata > Testudines > Emydidae > Trachemys > Trachemys scripta. Next base: position 54,091,380 of record NC_048302.1, read on the forward strand.
AAAGGTAGAAGTCAATTAAATTCAGGATGGTCTTTACAAACAAGGTAACATGCTTATTTAATGAGTGCAGTGAATTATATGGACAAAAAGCACCAAAAAAAAAGAAAAAAAATTTTTTAAACCCTCTATCCTGTTAATGCAATAGAATTTTCACACACTGCAGCCAAAAAACGAAGTTTGGTTACCATTCACACAACTGTTTTCTCAGCTTCCGCAGACACTTTAGTATTTTGATCATGTATATGTCATTAACATTTGGACTTTCATGCAATGTGGTTGAATCTCGGGGCACGTCTTCACTACCCGCCGAATCGGCGGGTAGCAATCGATCTATTGGGGATCGACTTATCACGTCTAATGAAGACGCGATAAAATCGATCCCCGATGGCTCTTCCGTCAACTCCGGAAGTCCACCGCGGCAAGAGGCAGAAGCGGAGTCGACGGCGGCGCAGCCGCGGTCGACTCGCCGCCGTCCTCACAGCCAGGTAAGTCGACCTAAAATACACCACTTCAGCTACGCTATTCATGTAGCTGAAGTTGCGTATCTTAGGTTGACACCCCCCCACACACCGTAGTGTAGACCTAGCCATAGGTATTGTGGAAACCATTACTCCGAATTTCTCATTCTTTTGTGCATGTAAAATATTAACTATAACATTTCATTAATGTAGGATTTTGAAAGTAATGCCTAGATTTAAAAAAAAATGGAAAGGAAAAATTAAAAAAGAGAAATGCAAGTGCTCATCAGGCACTTTGTCATTATTTGTAAGCAAAGAGAATTTCTGCATCTGGGAAGGGTCTGGAAACTTGTCAGTCGGCACTGTCAGGAGGGTTTGAAAAGCCAGGAGTAGTGGGTTATGTATTTGTCAGCTATAGGGTCACAATGGGAGAGTTTATGAAGCAATAGTAGTGGTGAATGACTTTCTTTTCATTACGGACTCATGTATAGCATACTCAAGGCCCTTCATTTTTGGTTTGCATTTTGTTTTAAATTTCCCAGCAATTTAACAGCATTTATTACAAAAATTAAATGGGTGAAAATCTGTGCAAACATTAACTTCACCGTTTTCTGGGTAAATATCAAGGTTAATATTGGGGAAAAAGAGGACCAAAAAAAGGAACAAATAGCAAAAAAGTAAGAATACTGAAAGTAAAGGCAGATTAATGCTGTCATTTATTTCATGAACTGTACATTACCATTAAGTACACATATGAACACATATGAGTGTGTGTATCTTCCACAACATGGTCTTAATTTAACAGTCAGCCTGGCATTTATATTTAGAGTAATTTTCTAACAAATACATCCATGTAATATAATGTATTGGATTTTCTTAACAATCAGTATTTCCATGTACTTGAGTAGTCCAAAATTCGGATGAAAAATCAATAACAATGCAATAACAGCTTCCGTAAAACCGGAAAATATTTTGTTAAACGTCAATAAAATTGGAAAACAAAGGGCCTTAAGCATACTTTAGTATTGCATGCTATTCTGTTGTATTCCAAATAAACAGACCCCACTGTCCTGATCTTATTGCACTTGTGAGAATCAGGAATAAAACTTTTTACATTCAAGAAGAGTTACACTTATATAAAAACATCATGAGAGGAGAATCAGGTTGCATGAAAATAATCTATATAAGTAGTACACGTAGGAACATGATAGCATTTATAGGCCACAAAAGTTTGTAAATAGGATAATACTGAGCAATTTCCTCCTAGATTTGCACCTTAAGCAAGCTGTGTTGCTGGCTGAAAATAAATTGTATAATATATGGCTGTTGACTTAATTATGAAAATAGATACCTTAAAGAACATATATAAAAAGTCCAGCTCAATAAATATATATTACATCATTAGGGCAATAAAACTATAAGTATATGAGACCAGGATTTTATGTATTTATTTATTTATTTATTTATTAGAGACTGCACATACAGCACCAAGAAAAAAATTATCTAATATTTTGCAAATAACATATGATTGTGTAATTTAAAACAGTATCAAAATGTATCCATAAAAACAGTTCTATGTGTGACCTTAATTTTATCATTTATTCAATTTTGGATGTTTAACAATCCAGCTGTAACTTCTTCTAAGATAGCTTTTTTTGTAATAAAATTACATAATTTCTCATGCAAGTTGTTTCCTTGTAAATGTTTATTTTAAAACAAAATAATTTTCTAAAAGTAGTAAGACCTTGACAGCATGCACACACTTTCCAAGACAGATAGATCTTTCCACAATTCTCATTATCAACATGCTTCCTTTTAAATTAGCCTATACTTTAAAAGAAATTTAAATATCCCAGTTAAAAATACAAGTACTTACGATTTGTATCTGTAGTACATAAAAGAAGTGCACCCTAAAGCAAATATTCTTATTTTAATATTATGTGAAGGATTTAAAAGTAGAGTCAATTTGGCCTGAATTTGAATAGTGTGTAAACAAACGGTTATAAATAAAACCACAGGAACAATGCCTTTTTGCAAATTCAATGCCCTCTGCAGGAGAAGCAGACAGAACAGGAAGGGCTCCCCTTCTGTTCATACCCGCCTATTGTTATGCTATTACAAGTGGCACATTATTTCCCAATCTCAGCACTTTTTAAAAGGAAGGGGATTGGCCACTAGCAGCCCTCCTAACAAAGGATAACTGTCATAGGCCAGCAGGTACCAAAACACCACCCCCGGGAAATGGTTGTTGAACAGGGCACAAACTACTGAGGAGATTTCTACTGCACTCAGACATCACTGGGGTGGGTGCTGTGACAGGTATGGTGATTTCCTGTAACATTCTGGACAAACCTTACTGAAATAATCGTATGTATCATTGCAAGCCAGGGACTGTCTGTAACTCTATGGGGGAGGGGAGACCAGAGTCCTCCAGGCATTAAGAACAGTGGGGGGTGGTTATGCAAATTCACTCAGATTGTAACACTTGCAGGGAGCTACCACCAATTAGAGACAGGCTCACGTATACTGCTTCAAACTGAAGTCTCCAGGGACCAACAGACAAAGAAAGGATTGTAGGATAAACGGCCTGAGTTAACTCAGGGCGTTCTTTCTGATCCAGCAAAAGGACAGGATCTTTGGTGCAAGAGGGGACCCCAATCCTTTCTGGGAAGAGTTGGAAGGACTTAGCTCAGTCTGCATCCTTGTTTTGAAGGAAAGGATGAACATGTGACAACAGACAAACCCTGGGTGGGGTTTGAAGGACTGTTCACCAAGCAGAGCCCTTGTTGGAGTTAGGAGATGATCTCCAGTAAGCTTATTTGCATGTGTGTAGATTCTTTGATGTTTCTCTGTAATGCTTTTACCTTCAGAATAAATGTGCTTGCTTAGGAAGAGCTGTGTGATAGTGTAACTATGGACAACTACACTGCTTACTGCCTCTGAGGAGAGAAGCAAAACAGGCCTGCTTAGGCAATCTGTTTTTTGCTGGGGATATCACAGCATAGTCAGAGAATTGTGCAGCTGAAATACCCCAATCAGGCGGGAGAAAGATTCAGGTCTCCACCCAAAAGAGATGATGGCAGAGGAGCCTGGAGCGGGTGCCCTTGCTGGACCACAGAGTGGTAATACAGGTGCAGGTTGCCATGATCTGTGACAGGTGCATCATAGACAGATTAGAATCATATGCAAGTCTATTGGATAAGTGGGCAAATAAATAGTGGTCTAGTGGACAGAATTCTAGAATGGGAATCAGGAGACCTGGGTTCTATTCCCAGCTCTGCTATGTGACCCTGAACAATTCCCTTTGCCTCTCTGTACCTGATTCCCTTCCAACCTTTTGTCTTTCTCATCGATTCAGATAATAAGCACTTCAGTGCAGGGATAGTCTCACTGTGCATGTGTCAGTTCATTAGCACAATACAGCTGTAATCATCTAGGCTCAATAAATGCTACTATTTAACAAATTAATAATAGAAAAGATTATACAGATTAAACACTCTTTAAAAGGTGCACACTATAAAATTATGATAGCTGTAAAATAATGAATATTTTAAAAAAATAAAGTTCTTAAATCATCACAGAATGAATGTCTTCCTCACTTAGGAAAACTTGGACTAAAACCAGAATAGATTGTGAAAAGTTACAATGATTCTGATCTTCAATATTAGTGAATGCAAATACCCCACCAATAACATGAAAACCTCTCTGAATGTTTCATGTCCCAGTGCTATGTCTGAGGAAGAACTTTTTAGACTGAATTATGCCTTCCATGAACTTGATCTTTCACCCTAGTGAAAATTATCTTACAACTATAATTCTAAAGTTAATGATGAGAGGTTTAATTTGCTTTCCAAGCAGAGACAAAACCTTTCTGAAATATTCTCACTGCCATGACCTTACTCTATAACTTAGAGTTCACCACATGTAATAATTTACTTTGGCCTATGGGACTCATTGAGATATCCTTTGAAAAGGATGGGATAGATAGCTGGAACTGAGAACATAACATTTCTACAATGTTGATTTTTCATTATGCTTTGAATAACAAGCAAACTAAATTAAACATTTCTAAAATATAACAATATCGTTAACAAGATCTATTTAGGCGTAGACACCACACCACTTTTATACATTAAAAACTTAATGATAAAGAATTCTGCTGCAGATAGAGATGATTTTAAAAAACCCAAGTCCACACATTTTTTCAGGATTCAAGATGTTTATATAAGTAACATATGTAAACTGCCAAATTAAACTCTGAAAACATATCATTGTTCTGGATCATTAGCTCAAACATATTTCAAGGGTTGGGGTATTTTTTAGTTTGTAGGCTACATAATTACTAGAAATTGAGGCTTTTGTGGCTACCTCTTTCTCTCTTGCTGATGCAATCACCTGCCATCTGTTTGCTTGTTTGCTCACTGTAGTTCTTATTCAAATATTTAATTTTTGTACAAAACATTCTGAACTAAGCTCTTCCCTCAGATATGCATTTCCAAATACCAACAGCTTCTATTGGAGCTGCATGCATGTAGTTGAGCACAATGTATAACCCTCTGCTATTGCCACACATACATATTTCCCATCCATCCATGTTAACCTATGTCAATTATGGAAGTAAATGGAGGTAGGGAGGTTCGGTGTTTGGTTCTGCATTGCAGAAAACGTGCTATGCAGCAGCAAACACCTGAAAAAAATCTCCACTGTCTAGCTGAGTATTCTGCTATGGCCGTCTTAAGCATAATGAATTGCCAAAGGCTAAAGGGCTTTACTTCAGCAAACCCATATAGAGTTTACCAGCAGTTCTAATGTTGAGATCAAGATTTTAGGCTCCTATTTTTGAAAAAGTTAGGCTCCGAAATCAGAGGGCTAATTTAAAAACCACTGAGGCACCAACTCTAGTCATTCATTGCTGCTAGGTGCTGAGCACTTCTGAAAAATCAACCCATCAATTTCGGAGGCTAAATCAGGAAAATTTTGACATTTAGAATCTTTTGAAAAATCCTAAATTCTTACAAGTAATCTGTAAAGAAAAAAATAGGTTTGTGCCCTTCTTTTCTTTTTTTTATATAATTAAAGGAGGCCTATAAGGTTTTTTCTACCCTTTTATTTTAAAAATTCAGGATTCATTTACTTTCTTTTTCTTGTCTTTATGGATGACCGAAGAACTGAGATGGTAGGGTTGTGACATCACCAATACCAAGGACGTGAACTATTTTGGTTAGGGCTATGATGATATTTTTGTTTTTTAACCCAAATAATTAAATCAATGCAACCCCTTGTACAGATGGAGTTCTACTGATATAAAGGTACTTATACAGGAATAGCTTATAGTAAGCACCTTTACACCAATATAACAGCGACTATTTGGAGGAGAGGAGAGGTTTGCACTACTTTAAGTATACTGAAATAGTTAAAACAGTACAACTTTTGTATGTAGACAAGACCTTAATCTCATTGTTTGGGACTCTGTTTTATTTGTCTTTAAAAAAAAAAAACCCCAATATTTAACTCAAACATCTGACAAACAGTGGAAAGGAAAGCTAAAGTATTTTAGGCCTTCTTTCATATGTGATAAAGAAGCAAAAACAAAACAAAAAAGGAAACAAATCATTTTTATTTCTTTTCAGGTACCCTTTAAAGGTAATGGTCAAATAAAACAAAAATCGAATTTAATAAAGATCACACAAGTATTAATTTGATTAAATCAGAAACTAATCCTGCAATCTCAAAACAAAAAATAAAATGTAAGGAAAATGAACTACAGGATCATTTAATTCCCAAACCTGAATATCACATTTTCTATCCTTTATATATTACCAGTCAGTCAGCAATTATATACATTTGTCCATTAGGTCAGCTACAAATATTATGTGAAGTGATAAAAAAATACTTTCCTAATACACACAGACACACTGAATTTATACTTTTGATTTAAAAAAACAAAACAAAACTAACAATTAACAGAAGTAACCAAAATCACAAAAATACAAGCATCTGTTAGTCATAGTTCAGAGATCACACACTATTTTCCTTGACTGAATTCACTAAAGATATTCTCACTCTCCTAATTACAGGGCATATTATCTTCTTCTCACTAAGTGTGTCCAACTCCCATTAACTCTAAGTCAAGTGGAGAAAATAATTATGATTGTTCAGATGCTCACAATGTTCTATATACCCTCATTCAGATATAATCACCTCTTTTCAAAAGAAGAAAGATGAATATCTGTTTGGCTCTGGATTAATGCCTGTTTTTGATTAAGCAAGAGAAAATAACAGTTACATTTTGTTAGACTTGTAAATAAACTGTAACTTTACAATCAAAATCCAACAGCTACAATCAGTCACCTCAATCATATTCAGTAGGTCCTTATTTTGAAGTAGTCCCATTGACATCTATGGATGGGTAATGAGGCGGGGGGGGGGTCAAGAGGCCCCCTTTTTTGTTAATTGCACAAACTGGATAATGTTCAAGGAATGATGCAAGGTTGTGCAGTTTCTATTCTGCTTTAATACAGGTTTAACATCAAAACTTCCGTGTATAAAGATTAAATATTATGGTTTAATAATAAATATTAAAGTAGCTTCTGATTTTTAAATCAGTATAAGGCACAGTGGAAACTACAGCTGTCTGGCAGCAAGATTCAATATGCCAATGTAAAAAAATAATGGTACTTCCCAACCAAATGAATACTGCTCATAAATACCACCTATTCTATAAAATTTTGTTAGAATATAAGCAACGGCTAGAATTAAAATTTCATGAGGTGTGAATAACTGGGGAACTGTAGTATTTGTGTGTGACTCAGTTTCCCTGTTCAGTGTGGTATTGTTATCTGCCTGAATCAATCATCATGGCAAATCCCAAAGGGCCATAGCTTCCTTGTAGATCAAGCTCCATCCAGATAACAAGGTCTAGCTGGATATTAAGTTTATCTTATTATGTCACCAAAGCTTTCAATGGCCATGTAGACATTCCTTGGTAAATATACATTGTAATTCATTGGTCTTCCATCCTAATAATATGTCCATTCCAAGAAAGCCAACCAGTGCTGATGGAAGCGGTTGCCGAGTTCAGCTTAGGATAGCCCCATTTCTGATCTTGTCCTGCCACTTAAAATGGAGCAACTGACAACGATTACAAGAATCAAAATGTCAGTCCAGTGGTCTTCAGCCTTCTTCAGTGCACATGTTTCACTTCCATAAAACAGAGCTGGTATAACCCAGGGTCTAGAGATCTGCAGCTTTGTGACATGCTTAATGTCATGATATGCCCACAGAGAAGGGCCCGAAGCACAGTAGCAGCTGCTCTTATAGGTGCGTCCACATCTTTTGAGCATCCTCTGGCACTGCAAGACGCTGCCCAAGTATTTGACAGTTGCCACCAGCTCAGTGTCCCATGCAAGCAGGTTAAAACTGATCTGGTTGTAATCTGGAGCTGGAGGCTGCTTGACGATAATGGCCAGGGATTTAGTTTATTATTGAACACCTGCCTGAAAGCACAGAGTTAAATCACAGGGGGATTAAGGAACACAGGAAAGGTAAAACAATGGCCCAGACAAGGAACATTCCCTCAAACAATAGCCAGGTTTATAGCCATATGAGGAATTCCTCAGCCCCAACACTGGCAACAAGGGGAGTTCCAAAGACACTGGTCCGCTAAACATAACCCTAATAGAAAGGGATGGAAGAGGTGGTCAGAGAGGCTGGCCAGAAGGGGTCTGTGAAAAGGCTGATAGACTAATGATATATCTGCACTTTGAACTGGGGGCATAATTCCCAGCTCGAGGCAGCATGCCCAGGCTAGTTCTGATCAAGCTGGTGTGCTCAAAATAGCAGCATGAGCAGTGGGAGGGCCTAGCCATCCCAAACACAATTCCGTGTGAGATGCTAGGAACGTATTTGGGGCGGCTAATCCCCTCTCACTGCTCACACTGTCATGGCTACTCTATTTTTAGTGAACAAGCTTCATCAGAGCTAGCGCATGTGCATCTCCTCGAGCTGGAATTTATACCATCAACTCAGAGTGTAGACATACCCTGAGAGAGACAGAAAAAGACAGAGGGACCAATTTGCAAGCCATGTAGGGTATTTTTCCAACTCAGAGATGCGGAACAAAACAGACCCACCTGAGCTATGCATAGAGAGGCTAAGATTATCTAAGGGAATACAGGCCTCTTTATTTTAAATCTAATTCTCTAGGGCTCGGTTTTGAAAAAGCTGTGTCTGTATCATTACTAATGTAAGCTATCACAGGCTTCCAAAGAAAAATGCTTGCAGGCTCCAACCCCAGTTGGACCTGCTGAATAAGTAACACTTGATACCCAGGGGACTGTAGCCCAGGCCCTGATCTGAGAGTGGGTGAACCACAGAATCCCACTGCAGGAGAGGTAAGAAGCCAAAGCCTGACTGCTGTGGGGAAGCACTCAGAGACCTCAAAAAGGGACAAGGATGCAGCCCAATAACGGTGACATCAGCCATTTCTATTGTGAACCTGTTTTCAGTCACTTAGGCCCAGATTTTTGAAATACGTAATTAGGCATTGCTGCAATTCAGCACTGCAATACCTAACTGATTTAGGCACCTAAATCTCATTTGATTTAGGCCTAAATCAGTTAGGCATTGGAACACTGAGTACAGCACTGCCTAATTACCTTTCAAAATCTGGGCTTCATAACTTTCTGAAACTTTCACCTTTAGAATGAAAATCTCCAATTGTGATTGAAAGCTTGTACAAAAATGTTTCAGTAATTTTTGAGTAAAGGAAAGCAAAGAAAACACTTTCCCTGTTAATAATAAAATTTTTGCAACTATCTTTTCAACCGCTGGGTGTATGAACTTGAAATTTAGCAAGGTAATAGCCCTGTATGGAAAACGTCTTTCAGTGTCTAATGAAAAGTGGCTATTATTTGACCAAGTAATGAGCCTTTTAAAAATCTTTTGCTGTGCATGGGCAATAGATTTTGCACACCCTTCCTTGCTATGCCCACAAACCATGCTGCTAAGGAAGCTCACGCCACATATAAATGTGGGGCTAACTGCTGTGCACTCATAAACGTAGATACATTGCACATGGGCCGAGACAAAGGTTTTGCAAATGCCTTTAATTCAATCAGGGCATGTTTCATCAAGTGTGGAGATGAGATCCTCACCCATTTTAACCTCTTTACACCAGATAAAATGGCCAGAGCAGCATAAATGGGCCCCTGAAAGCCCATTGTCAGATGGGGCAGGATTCCACTGGTGCAGGTACTGCAGACACAACTGTGAGGCTGCCTTCTGAAGACCCGCTCGCAAGCCCTGTTGTAGGGCGCATGTCAGGGCAGAGCAAATGCACAAAGCACTGTGACGATTCCAGGCAGCATTTCAGCCCAAAGGGCAGTCCAGGGAAGCGGGTGTAACTATATTATGTTAAGGACCTCTCCAGCTCCTGGAGCAGCACAGAATATGGAGGGCATAAAGGTGTCTTAAACCCACCTTAACCTATCCTTTGCCCCCCTGCCTCTACAACAGTGTCATCTCACTCTAAGGGTACGTCTATACTACCCGCCGGATTGGTGGGTAGTGTTCGATGTATCCGGGATCGATTTATCGCATCTTGTCTAGACGCGATAAATTGATCCCCGAATCAACGCCTGTACTCCACCTTGGCAGGAGGAGTAAGCGGAGTCGATGGAGGAGCCGCGGCGGTTAATTCGCCGCCGTGCGGACGGCCAGGTAAGTCGAACTAAGATACTTCGACTTCAGCTACACGAATAGCGTAGCTGAAGTTGTGTATCTTAGTTCGAACCCCTCCGCTAGTGTAGCCCAGGCCTAAGTGACTAATATTATCTCATTGTCTCCTTGTGCTCCAATCTTCTATTTGCTGCATCCACCTGTTGTCTACAGTCTAATATTTAGATTGTAAGTTCTCTGGGGCAAGGACTCTGTTATACATTTGTACAGTGCCTAGCACAATGGGGCCTCGGCCTCAATGCTCTACCACACGAGAAATGAAATAAATAAGTGAGCTGAAAAACAGTTCCCAGAGAGAAGCACAGGAAGGGAGCTCAACTATGTCCTTCCTCAGCCCAAATGCACTTTGTAAGATACTTCTCAAGATGCACTGGAATAGAGGGAAGGCTCCTGCATATGTTACAAAGGTTACAGGGAAAATCCCTGCTCTAATACGCTTTAGATCTGCAGCCGGGAAAGGGATAAAGCAAGTTCTCAACCCTGTGAGACGAACTCTCTCCTGCAGACTTTACAAGGTGAGGAGAGGAGCTGCTTTCAGCAGACAACAGGGCATTCTGGGGGCATACGGGCAAATAGTAAATAGGATGAAAGCTTAGATAAAAGTTCTAAGGCCAAAGCTTTCCCCAGCACTGATGCCTACAGTTAATAAATCAAAATGGTCTGATTTTCAGAGGTGAAGGTCACCTTCAGTTCCCACTGAATTCAATAGGGTTTGGGGTGCACAAAATTTTGGCGTAAGCCAATAAAGGTGGGGATTATTAAAAGTACTCTTTGTTGGCTTAACTCTGCTCCCACTGGCTTAAAGGCAATGCTAAATACTTTTGAAAATCATACATGTAATGTATTGAACTCGGTATTATGCCTTTGCAGGACTAGACCTCTAAATTATGTCCTCATTTTTTGCTCCCACAAATCGATCTATTTAAAAGTTCAATAATCAGAGTTTAAGCTAAACACACAAATATACAAATGCAAAATGGGTAGCTACATATGTTAACTGGAATTCATGTGTAAATATCTATTTGCATGCACAATTCCCCAGTCTGCATATTACATCAGTAGCTGGTAAATAAGAGGCTATTAAGGAAACAGGGTAGGAGTTAAGGTTCTGTCATTAATCAGAAACTGGCTAAGAGACCAAAAACAAAGAGTAGAAATAAATAGTCAATTTTCAACTTTTCACAAGGTTAACAGGAGGCATCCTTTGGATCTGTACTAGAACTACTGATGTTAAATATGAGTGAACAGTGTGGGAGAAAAAATGGCAGATATCAATATGTTTTAGGTTAGTCAAGACTTGAGAAGACTGTGAGGAACTTAAGAGGTTCCTAACAGACACTGTGGCGGATTAAGTCCAGATTGTAAGTAACAATTCGGACTACTCATATGTACTGGTGGGTACAAAAAAACCATTCAATGGAAAAATAACTGAGCCTCAGTCTGACAGTAAAATAAAAGCTATTTGCTCAAAGCAAAGCAGTGGTCAAAAAAATAAACAACACATTAGGGTGTATAGAAAATAATACCAGACTACAGTAGGTGGACCACTTCTCTGTAATGATAAAGCAGTTCTCTATGTATACACATAGTGTGTGCTCACAGTTACTTCTCTGCATGTGTATGTGTACAGTGCAGCTTAACTAAAGATTTTCACAAATGCAGCCCTTCAGGACCAGTCCTGCCCTCATGCTGACCCCACCCCCTACACACATATGCCAAAACCTGAAAAATATCCATTAATACATACTGTAACTTCCAGGTTATAGTTACATTTTCATAACATCTTAGGCAAGATCACTTGAGAAGATTTAACATACAGTCACGAAAGGGTTATATTAGAGAAGGAAGCCAAACATCGTAATATGAATATTTCCTGTAAAGATCGTAAGTAATCTTTCATAATATTTGTGAGTTACCATCCAGTGTCAAATAATACCCCACACAGTAGTACAAAGTAAAATACACAAAACATTAAGGTTTGCACTTTCTTTTACAGTCATAGTATTTTGTTTTTTAAAGGTTAATGTACATATACACACAGTTCAAAGAAGCTTTCTGATATTTTTAGAAAAATCAATATCTTTCTTCTGACTTTACCATGTTGTTAGGGTTCACCTTTTGTTTGTTTGTTTGTTTTTAATAAAAAAAACATTGGAATTTTCCAGTATTTATTTGCCAGTGTGACAACTTCCATGCAGTTCATTTTAAAATATCAGTTAAAATCATTAGTTTATTTATTTGTACATAGCCTTTCAGGAAAGGAATCAAAGGGAGAATAACTATTTGTATACCTTTCATTTTACAATTTGGTTTTTAATCTTTTACAAATCCTTAAATAAACAAAATTTAAAAATAACTTTTAGTACTTTCCCCAATTATCTTGGTCCTGGAATACATTTATTAATCTTTTTCATTGTATTTCATTCTTTTGTATTTACAAGTCCTCTGCCTTGAATATATAGCAGCATCTTATTTTGGAAGCACCAAGTCTAGTATATACAAAGCCAGGAGGAACATACAAAAAGAGAAGTCAATTTGACTAAAATTAAGGAGTTCTTTAGACTAGTTTTTTAATTAACTGTTAAAATAAAAAAAAATCACTTTTACAATTTCCTCTTGTGAAGTAGTAAAGGGTCAAACTTCCATAACACAAATTGTCTGATGTGATTTATCTGCACAATACTATCCTGACTCTTGTGTAGTAAATTAAACTTTTCAAAATGTGTCATTAAGCCGCCCATAAAAGTCATCTCAAATTGTTTTTTCCAAAAAAATATGATAGACTTACAAATCTAATTTTCAGCCTCTTTTTTTCCAAAGAAAGGACTATACTTGCTCTCTGCCAAACACCTTTTAATAATATTTTGTACTTCCATAGAATCTTCCATCTGAAGATATCAAAACTCTTTTGAGTTTGCAACACCCTGTAATGTTGGTAAAATTATCGTCCGCATTTTACAGATGCATAGAGAGACTTAGGGCAGAATTTTAAAGGTATTTAGAGTAGCAGATAATCATCTTGTATGATTTACAAAAATCCTTGCTCTTTAAACAAAAAATCAATGGGAGATAGCCCCTAGGTGCTTTTGAAAATCCCATCGGGCATCTATTCTGCAACTTTAGGCACCAAAACACCTTTTATAGTCTAGCCCTTAGTGGTATTTCCAAGGCCATGATGAGAGTCTGGCATGCTGGCAGAGTTGGAATCTGAAAACAGATCTCTCTTTCAATTCTGTGTTTTCACTCCATGACCATCCTTCTCTAGTATTTCCCCAGTACCAAGCGATATCCTAAAAATAATTAACGGTACAGCCAGACAAATAGCGTGGAAAACATCTCAAATTAAAAATTAGATCTTGATGTGTCATTTTCATAATAGCCCCTTTTGTATTTACTTTTTGCCTGCATTCATGGGAGCAGAGTTTTCTTACACACAACTCATTTACCTGAAATTGGTTTTCCAAATAAACTAAATTGATTTGTGAGATAAGCAGCAGCTGTTTTAGAATTTTGTTTGTCGGGTTGATGAAGGTATCAGTGCGTACAGGGAAATGATAGAAGAAAAAAGGGAAATTAGTGTGAAGGCTAAATGGAAGGAAGAAACAAGAGCGGAAAGAGAGTTGAGAGGATAGCCCACTCATCAAGATTTGTGTGACCTCTGTCAAAAGGAGATGAGCAGAGGTACATATGAGGATGAGCTGACACTGTCGACCCTCCCAACTGCCCAAGTAGATATGAATTGGGGGATCTACAGAAAAGGCTATTCTTCCTAGTCAGCAATAGGTGCAGAACCTCCCGCAACAGGAAGAGAAAAAACTGCCATTAGTGACTACCCTTACTCTAATATCTGCAGAGAAGGAACAGCTGCTCTCTTTTCTTGAACCCCTCAAGGACCATTTTGCTCTGCCATCCTATTAATGGCCTCACTGGATTCCCCCTTCTGCCATCCTCTGAACTCCAATACAGTATTTTAAATATCTTTTATTATTGGTCTTAGCATCCCAGACACTTGAACTCAATTTTTCTCCTTTGCTCTTTGCATACTTTGCATATCGAAGTGGAGTATAAGATGTTAGTTTTGACCTACAAAACCCTAAAGAGTTTGAGGCCATCTACTTGAGAGAATGCCTCCCCCATATCATAATGCCACAGTTGCAACCAGAAGATGTCCTCAAGTTTGATTCCCCCTTCACTATAAAAGGCCGGGGAGTACTGGCAGCAGGCTCCCCATAAAAGCTAGTTTTCTCTGAACTGCTCTGACCCTCAAACTCTGAAATAGCCCCAATTAGTTGGTTTTCCAGGCGCTCTGCAAAGCCAGTCTGTTTGAGCAGGCATTGTGGATGGCAGAGGCAGTGGAGTGCACTAGAGGTTTCACGCTGTACGGGTCATATGTTTAGTGACCAAATGATGTGTGCAGTGAGGGAAGAGGGAGAAGTGTTACTGCTTTTGATGGTTTTATGTTCTGTAACTTCTGAGTCATTGTGTTCTTAAATGTGCATCAAGGGCACCCAGCACTTTGGTGGTCATTCTTTGGTGTAGAGTTTCTTTAGACCAAAACAGAAATAAATACATAAATATTGGCAGGTCTTATAGTTTTATAAATGCCAATTTATGCTGCTAATTAAATTCCTCATTTTACTGACAATGGATTTTTAAATTTACCTGGTTTTGCACCAAAAATCACAGTACAGCTGAAATTTAGAATCAGTGAACAAAGCTCAATTAGTTACTCAAACTACCCTTAAGATTAAATTCACTTACCGTACCCTCCTTATTCAACAGAAGTATGTCCCCATTAGTACATATGCTGATTTAAAAATAGATCCTTATAAAAAAAAATTACAAATCCTCCCTTTATTTTCATAATTTCATGACCAAATTTTCCAATTATGCAAAATCTCCAGTTATCCCAGTGGCTTCTAGCCTAATGGTGTTAGCAATCGCCCCAAGCATTTTAACAAATACTTGCTCGCTCTTATCTAGACTTAATAATAATAAAAATATAGCATTTATCTAATGTGTTTCTTATATAGTGCTTTTCCATCAGAAGAGCTCAAAGTGCTTCACAAAAGAAGATAAGTACCATTATCCCCATTTTTAAAGATGGGGAAACTGAGGCACTGAACAGTGACGTGAATTGCCCAAAGTTACCCAGCAGGCCTGTGGCAGAGATGGGAATAGAACCCAGGTCTCCTGTGTCCCACTCAAGTGCTCTGTCCACTAGGCTACACTGTCTAATGGTTCCTTTAAAGACTCTCAGTTCTTTTTCTTCTCAGTACTTTAATCCAGGGTACGTATATACTTACCCGCTGGTTCGGCGGCAAGCAATCGATCTTCTGTGATTGATTTATCGCATCTTGTCTAGACGCGATAAATCGATCCCGGAAGTGCTTGCCATCGACACCGGTAATCCTGCTCCGCGAGAGGAGTAGGCGGAGTCAACGGGGGAGCCTGCCTGCCGAGTGTGGACCCGTGGTAAGTACCTTTAAGTTCGAACTAAGATACTTCGACTGTAGCTGAAGTTGCATATCTTAGTTCGAACTGGGGGCTTAGTGTGGACCAGCCCCCAGACAGACTCAATTATGCCTGCTATTTCAAACGAGGCATTTCAACTCACCACTTCATGTTTCTTACTAACATATTGCAACTATCCACCACCACCTCCATTCTCTACCCTTATAAAATCCACTGAAGCCCTCCAAATCTCTAACTCTGTAAGAAGAATCATATAAGAAGAAGAATCAGAGCTTGATGAGACAACAGTAGACTAGAAGGGATAATAGTCAACAATCACTACCACCATGCAAACTGAATTTCACTTCAGATATTAAATACAACTTCACAAATCAGAGGTGATTTCAGTGACAGAGAAAAAGACATTGTTTTTCCTACATTAAAAAATTCTCATAACCATTCAGTTGAGAAGCTCTAGAACCTCCTTGCTTTGGAGCAAGGGATTGAAATTTGGCAGGGGCATTGCCCTGGTGTCAGTCATGTGCCTTTTGCTGTTCCCATTCGGGAAAAGAGCCTGAATGTGGCCATGCTGTAAGCCACAAATAAATAAATAAACATTGCACATTCTCACTAGAGATTTGTCAGAATTTGGCAACTAAATTCTCTATAGATTCCATCTGTATTGAGCATGCTTCAGCCCCTGGAGAGGCTTTAGGGACATTTCCCTGCAACTGTTATTTCCAGCAGCCAGTGGCTGCTGTAGCACGAGGCACCAGAACTGAGAGCAGGGAGACTGTCTCTTCTGTGCTCTCAATGCTCCCGCTTCTGGTGCCCAGGGACTTTGGAGGAAGATGCACCCTGACTTGAATGCAGAAGGGACAAGAGCCAGACATGGTGGGGAGGAAGGTGAGGGAATAGATTGGGACAATGAGCTAGTGAGGGAAATTGGTATTGAGATGTGAAGTCCGAGACTCGGATGGAGACTAGGACTGGCTAGGTGAAGAGACAAGAAGCTAAGGGGTAAAGCGGGCAGGCAGAGATGACTGAGACGGGGACAGTATGGAGGGGACAGGGCAGAAAGGGTCCAGCTCAGGAGAAGAGGCAGAAATATGTGGCCACTAGACCACACTCCCCTCCAGAACCTAGTGTGAAACCAAGACACCCAAGCTTCACCAATCCTGACATCAGAAAATGTGTGCGCAACCCACAGGCAAAGCATATGTCTCATCCCCCTCTAACCTGGTCCACAGGATGACAGCCTACTACTGCTATAAGTTGCTCCATGAGCTCAAATGGCAGAGGATTTAAAAGTTCCAACTCTGCTGATGAACCATGGGGGTGTCAATATGATGATTCGTGATTGAATTTCTGTTTTACCAGCTTGCTTTAAAACAAAAACAAAAAAAACTAGGAAATTACATTTTAAAAACCCTACATTAAAAGACACTATTAAAGTTGAAAAGTACTCAAAAGTTAGAAAATGCAAAGCTATTTAGGCATTGCTTCACTCAGCGGAACAATGCCTAACTGATTTAGGAGCCTATGTCTCATCTTCAAAAGGCACTTAGGCACTTAAGAGTCTAAACCCCATACACCGTCTATGGTATTTAGACTCTTAAGTGCCTAAATTCCTTTGGAAAATGAGACTTAGGCTCCTGTAAACATCTGGGCCTCAATTCCCTCATCTGTGAAATGGGAATAATACCACCCCTCCCCTCATCTCACTGGTGTGCAATGAAAATAAACATCAATATTTTTGCAGTACTCAGATACTATAGCAGGGGTCGGCAACCTTTCAGAAGTGGTGTGCCGAGTCTTCATTTATTCACTCTAATTTAAGGTTTTGCGTGCCAGTAATACATTTTAACATTTTTAGGTGGTCTCTTTCTATAAGTCTATAATATATAAATAAACTATTGTTGTATGTAAAGTAAATAAGGTTTCTAAAATGTTTAAGCAGCTTCATTTAAAATTAAATTAAAATGTAGAGCACCCCGGACCAGTGGCCAGGACCCGGGCAGAGTGAGTGCCACTGACAATCAGCTCATGTGCTGCCTTTGGCACGTGTGCCATAGGTTGCCTACCCCTGTACTATAGCTATAAGTACAACAGAAAAGCCAAAGAGGAAATTAATAATTCTGACTTCAGAGCAGGGTCTGAGTAATGTGCAGTAAATGAGGAGAGAAAAAAGTAATGAACAGCTACCCATTCAGTGAGCATTGTCCATCATGTGCACTGAATGAGGTAGGGATCCTGGGCAAAAAAATAGTATGTGAACATAGAATTAAAGACTGAATCATACTGCATACACACAGGGACTGAATTAAAGTTGCCTGTACCTTTTTCTGGCATTTCCTAACTTTCTGAGCACTTCACTTTACAACCCTCTAATGGTCTTTTAATACAGTGGTCTCCAAACTTTTTGATCGTGCACCCCATCAGTAAAAAAATTTTGAGCACACACCTCCTGCCGCGCCAGCGCTACCATTTTTGCCGAAGCAAAAAAAATAAAAATAAAAAAGCCACTCGGACTCCCACCCGAACTGCCGAAGCACCAAAAATAATAATTAAAAAAAAAAAGCGCGCACCCACAAGGATCCTCTTGCAAACACCCTGGGGTGCGTGCACCCCACTTTGGAGATCACTGTTTTAATGTAGCTTTTTGTGTGTAATAATTATTTGTATTGCCTCAGGATCCTAAACAGGGCTTAGTGCCCCGTAATACTAAGCACTGTACAAACAACCACCACAGAGACTGTGTCCCTGCCCCAGGGAGCTCACTATCTAAGATTCAGACAATATACAACAGGTGAATAAATACACAAACTGGTAGGGAAAGGAGAAATACACCATAATAGAGATGGATGTGATTATATCACTGTAGCAACAGTGGTCTCA
This sequence comes from Trachemys scripta elegans, assembly GCF_013100865.1. Lineage (NCBI taxonomy): Eukaryota > Metazoa > Chordata > Testudines > Emydidae > Trachemys > Trachemys scripta. The sequence goes on from NC_048302.1 coordinate 54,109,928, forward strand.
GTAGTCACAGGCGTTTGTCAGGATGTTACACCAGTGGTTCTCAAACTTTTGTACAGATGACCCCTTTCAAATAGCAATCCTCTGAGTGTGACCCCTCCTTATAAATTAAAAAACACTTAACTATATATATATATATATATATATATATATAGTTAACACCATTATAAATGCTGGATGCAAAGTGGAGTTTGGGGTGGAGGCTGACAGCTCGCGACCCCCTATGTAATAACCTTGCAAACCCCTGAGGGGTTCCAACCCGCAGTTTGAGAACCCCAGTTTACATGATAAATTTAAATTTGCCTTTTTTTGTATCCATGCTTTAACTTTGAGAGTCTTCATAAACTGTAATAATATGAAAAGCTCTATTTCACCAGGCTACATGTTTTAGCACATGATTTTGGTTACACAAATCAACAACAAATAAAATCAATTGTGAATAAAATAAAAACTCACCTCATTTCCACCAACAGCTTTGGTTAAAATCACTGCAGAAGATACAGGAGGTGGCATACAGCCTACAGTCTGCAAACTAAACACAAAAAAGGAAATGCAATATTCACTGCAAGACACTAGCACTAAACAACCATCAAAGCTGAACAGAAATGATTAGTCATCACAAGCTCAACTGTCTAGTGGCTAGAGCACAGCACTAGGAAGCAAGACTTTTATGTGTTCTGTTATCATCCACGCCACTGTGATCATCCCCGCTCTGTGATCCTGAATAAATCAGTTAACCTTAGTGACTCTGTTTCCCCATCTGTACCATGGAGATTATAACACTTACAATTTACAAAATTGAGTCTTGATTTATTTATGTGTGTAAAGTGCTTTGAAACACCATATCTATTATGGAAAATATGCAACATAAGACGTATGCATTTATTTTTTCCACAGAAGATACCACGTTCTAAAAATGTGGACCACTAAGAAGGGGGCGGAGGGAGAAGATGTAGGTTCATTATCTTAGGTTCACATTGTTCTCTTCTACTTTTAGTTAAAACATTTTAAAAACACCAATAATTTTTTTATTTATTGCACGTTAAGAGAAGTTGTCAAGTGTTTCATCTTTATTTGTATTTTCATTCTCTCTTGTAAAACTCTCAGAAGATTGAAGATAAACATTTTCTTCCTTACTGTTTTTTTCTACATCTATTAGTCAAACATCAATTGCTTTTCCCACTAATTTTTAGAAACGCAGATACTACAATAGCTGTGTTGCTCACATCCTTGTTTGTGCATCGATGATGCTTTAGTAATGTGTATGGTGAATGTTACTGCAGAGTGAGCACAAGAGAAAAAGAGCAAGTGAGCTTTTTTTTTGTTTTAAGTACATCCCACAAAAATAGAATGTACAAAAATTAATCATTGGTTATTTTTAAATATATATTTAATATGAGAACATGCCACAGCAGATTACACTAAATTTAGGAAGTTACTTTTTAGGCCTAAATACTTGACAGTGTGTCTTTTGAAAGGAAGGGGTCTTGAGTTCACTTACCACAACAATGTTAGCCACTATGGCTTAAATAAGTTTTATATTACATATGCAGTGTTGCAGGCATTACATCAGTAAGATCATAATGCCCTAATCTTGCAGGGCATCTTCTATTCACAGTAGGTAAGCTTACACAAGTAGTGCCTCTGGTTTTACAAGGTATGCAACAAGAGTTCAGACTCTGCCCATTAAGACTTGAGGCTGGTTAAGGGCAACAAAACCAGCTAAGGCTCTTAACTGATAATGGGCCCAACCTAAACTTGCCAGTGTTTATGTTTCTGACCCACTATTCTGGTTCAAGGCCATCTCTAGACATTAACTACTTTGAATTTTAAAGTGCTAGCTCACACTCAGAGATATAGTAGAAAGTGATATTAACACCAAAGGGGTATTGATAAGCCAGGACAGAAAGAAACTATATTACAGAATAGATTTGCTGTTAATGAATGCTTAGAAACATGAGAAAAAAATTAAATTAGAAGGAATGGATAAAGGATGATCGATGTGGCCACTTTATCAGTCACAGTTAGCGTTGTTAGAGAAGGAAACTGAAACGATGGAAAGCAGCATTATATGGATCCAATCATGCAAGGTTTGAAGTACCTCCTTTGAGGTGGTGAGTGCCCTCAATGCCTAATAATGCCAGTTGGAGTTAAAAGCATTTAGTGTTTTTGCAGGATCAGCTCTAATTTATTTATTTTTTAAAGAGGCAATATATATATAAAAACATTCTGGCAAGTTGATGGTGCTTCTCTAACAAAAAAAAAGAAAAAGAAAAAAAGCAGACAAGCACATGGTGATATGGCTGCCCTATCCACCGCATCATATCTTGATTTAATTAAATCTCTTTAAATGGTTAGTTCATGGAACTTCTCACCTGAAATAATAAAGAGCAAAAAGGGGTGGGTTAAAATAGAAGTTATCAGTAGAGATTTGAAATGTATGGCCATCTCCAGTTGACAGAAAAGGGATTTCTGCACTATAGAAAGAGAAAGCTTCAGTGAATAAGATTTGTGTGAGCCACTTCGAAAATCAGATATTACATTTGCAAGTTTTTTTTTTAAGTCACTCTACAGACATACTTCTGAATATCTTTTATAAGAACATATTAATCTATAGAAAAGCATGTTGTATGCTAAATAGAAAATATTTCTAATAGTCTGCATATCGAATGAGTTTCAAAATATGTATATTAAAAAAATAGCCTGAAAACTATTATATTATTTAATAAGAGCTTTATGCAACACACTAACAAAGTATGTGCCATGTCCCCCTCTCCTGGCCAACAGCCTAGCTGGTAGAAGTAATAACGGAGATATTCCATTAGGTCAGACAGTAGAAGTCTGTGCTGTGGGTATGAAGGTCTTGGGTTCACATGCTGATGATACCCCATACATACTTTTCCAGTGTGTTACAACTATTTGATTATTAAGAAGCCCGGAAATCACATATGCAATGAACACCATCACGTTAGATCTTAAAACCTTAGTGTTGTAAATGGTTACATTCTTATAGAATCCATTCCAATGGTGGAAAAGATTAACATAGACAGGGCACTCAGTTGCTTCTTCAGGTTTCTTTTAAAAGGACACTGTCAACTTGAAATCCAGTCAGTCGACAAAAATGAATTAAAATTTTGTGGGTGGTTTCAGCTTGTCTTTTATTTCATCCTCCCCTCTCATCCCTAGCCTCCACCCTCAGCTTTATTTTGTTCTAAACATCCTAAAAATAATTTAAAAGCAAATGGCTTTCAGATATCACATCATGTAAAAAGGAAAGAAAGAAAGAAAAATATGCAACAATAGAAAATTAAAATTTAAAAGCTTGAGAACAAAGCTAAATGAAAATGAAGGTGCTGATAAGATTTGAATTTGTCCCCTAAATAATTTATAACAAAAAAGAGGCAGCTACTCTGGACAGACAAACACAGCACTCCTAACATTCAGGAGACTCAATCATTAACTAACTACAGAAGCACTGCAGGAAACTAACCTTGGCCTTGATGGTTGTATTTTTTAGGCATAGCCTTGTGTTGAGAGCAGTGCTGAGCCACATAGTCCCAGAGAGAGCACTAGGAGGTAGTCTGCCATGGGAGGCAGAATGGCTCTGGGAGTTCATGAGAGCACAGTGGCAGCAAACCCCCTATTACACTCTTTTGTGAGGAGAATCTTGCCAGCCCCTGGTCCTAGCTCTGTTATTTGGTGTGTGAAAAGAGAAGTCTTGGCCCCACCTCTTCCTACCCCTCCCCATCTTGATTGGGGTACCCTAGTGCCTCTAGAGAATAGAGATAGAGCCGTCCAAGTGTTCCACAAAACACAGGGGCAGCAATTCAGCCTGGCCGTTAAGCAGGCTGTGCAAGGGGTGGAAGGCTCTTTGAATCCTCCCCTAACCCATCCCCAAACTCCCATAGAGTTTTCCCCTTCAGCATACAGCTTTCCCCTTCACTTGCATACAACTGCTGCTTGCCTGCCCAGCATTGTGAATAGCAGTATTCATAAAGTACCTGTGATGAACTGGGACTGTTCTTACTGTGGTCTTTGAATGCTGACAGGGGAGTGTGGCTAGGATGGTCTGCGTTGGGGGATGGGAGACTGACCGAGGGAAAATACCTGAGCATGTAATGTGAGAACCCAGGAAGGGGTTAGAGGCCAGGTGACACCTTTCCCCAGGAAACTGAACAAAGGCTGTGGGAGGGGTCGCTGAAGGGAGAGTTTCAGGAGCTAGCTGGTGATATGGCTGGGAGGCAGACGGGGCTCTGACCTCCCAAGGGGGCTGGGGCGCCCTGGGACCCCAAGATGGACCTAACTCGGGGCGATCCTGTTGTCTGTGCCTGCAAGACCTGTCTTGGACTGTGTTCCTGTCGTCTAAAATAAACCTTCTGCTTTACTGGCTGCCTGAGAGTCATGGTGAATCACAGGAAGCCGGAGGTGCAGGGCCCTGAGTCCCCCACACTCCGCGACAGTACCCTCTTGAAATAATTTTCCATGAGTTCACGAACCTGAGCATTCTTAGTGTGAAACCCCCATATGATAGGCTAATTGTAATAAAAGATAAAATACCGTGAAAACAGAAACGATAGAATGATTTTATGGGTGTCTGTGAAGCATTTATAAGCGTCACAAAAAGCGTATTTGCTTATTAGATCCCTGTGTAAAAATGACCGTAAATGCATATTTGAGAGAAAACCAATGTTTAGGGAGTTGCATGTATATACCCCTGTGTATTAAGATAAGAATGCATCCTGTAAGGACTAAAGTGGCATGAAAAATGTCATCAAAAGAAAGAGGGGAATGGGGATAGCAATGCAGAGAGTGGGAAGAAAGGAATCAAAACTGCTTGCACTTCGCAGTCTAGCAAATGAGACTGGTTTTTGTTAGGACTGAATTTTGACAGGCTATGATGATGAGGAAGCCTGTCACTAGTCATGCTGGTGCAAAACCTTTGCAATCATATTTACTGTAACTATTTTTATGCTTCACCAAGTCTAAATTAATTCTGATACACTGGCATGCTTCTACTCCAACTGATCTATTGACACATTATGAGAAACAGCACTAACATTTCCTAAATGATGTTTTTGTTGTCTCAAATTCAACGTCACTTGTAATGTGTGCACCACTTTATACTTAGAAAAACAAAGCTGTCTGGAGAAATACTTTTGAAAAAAACAGCAACACCTCTCTTTTAAGATCTTCTCTTGCCAACACATACACACATGAGCAGCTTTACAGCTAAGATACTTAGATGGGGGATTGTTCTGAAGCAATAGGGTTTCTTTCCAATAGATGGAACAGCACAGCTCTCTATTTACAACTGGGATATTTCTAACACAATAGATTAATTTTTATATTTTAACTACACAGCAAAGCCTGGTGGTTTTTGCCATTTAAGTTTGATTTTGATGCTTCTCTATTTTAGCATTTTTTGTACTGTTCATTATCATATCATTTATATATATACTGTCACTTTGTATCTAAACATTTGTTTGAAGATTAGAAAAATTCATTTAAGACAATGCCTTTTATTCTCATGATAAACAGTCACTACTTAATTCACCATTTCAAAGAACGAGATTTGTTCCAACATAAAAACGCTATTTTTTCCCCCCACAATTTAGCAGAAGAACTAATATTGAACAATCATTTGGATGTGTACAGTGTGGATGCAAAATACATACAATACTTGTAACACATATGCCATATATTGTGCTTTTTTAAAAGTATTCATAGATTTAAGCCTCTCTTCAGCAATCACTTTTTTCCATACGTCTTGAAACCAAGCATAGCAGCTTCGACAGACTGCTTGTCAAAGAGAAAGCTGATCTGTTGCAAGCTCCCTACATATGAAATTAGCTGACAAGTCTTTCTAAACATGAGACCATAATTCTGAAAGGATAATTTTATGTGTACTGCTTCTTCAGTAGCAAGTGTCAAAGCATGAAACTACACAGTGAAATCTCTTCACTATATAACTGTTAAACACATATTACTGGTACAGCAGCCCTTAATAAGTAGCCATAAATATATTTCACTCTAATATGTTTAAACATACCCTTTTAAAAGCCATTCATTTATAGGTGTGACTGATAATGCTTGAAGAAAAAGCCATATTGCTGTTGGGAAGAACACAAGTGTAAAAATCTGGACAAAAAGGTGTAGTTTCACATGCATCAAAGCACTTGTCAGCTCCTGCAAAACAAGAAGAGAGGAAGTTCCAGTCATAACAGCGAAGGTAAGTTCACTTTTGTGAAGTTTAAAATAGGGTCACCTTTATAGTTAAACAAAAATGCATGCATTTTAAGTCTTTTAGAAGTCTGTTCTCCCCTTCAATAAGTAAATCCCATTAACACTAAGGCCCTGTCTACTATAGAAACAACAAAGAGTCTGGTGGCACCTTAAAGACTAACAGATTTATTTGGGCATAAGCTTTCGTGAGTAAAAACCTCACTTCTTCGGATGCATAGAGTGAAAGCTACAGATGCAGGCATTATATACAAACACATGGAGAGCAGGGAGTTACTTCACAGGTGGCGAACCAGTGTTGACAAGGCCAATTCAATCAGGGTGGATGTAGTCCACTCCCAATAATAG